>NW_026646254.1:0-20000 GCF_949987535.1 Balaenoptera acutorostrata | reverse complement strand
TGTGTTCCTTATCTTCTCCTAGTGTCTAAACTCTTCTCCATGGCTGGACCCCCAAATAATATTCCTTTACGTGCTAAGGGGTATCTAGAGAGTGGGATAGGTTTAATAACTACCCTCACCCTAACGCGTACCCTAACCCTAACCCCTACCCTAACCCTAACGCGTACCCTAATCCTAACCTGTACCCACAACTGAGCCCTAACCCTAACACTAACCCTAACCCTAACCCTAACCCATACCCTACGCCCTACCCGAACCCCTCCCCGAACCCGTACCCTAAGCCGTACCCTAACCCTCACCCTAACCCTAACCCTAACCCTAAGCTACCCTTGATTGCTTCTGCCTCCAATAGATTTCCTAAGCACTAGTGTTTTAAGGAACAGTTTAAAAAGAGAATCCTAATGTGATTTCTTGATAATGGGTGTGTTCCTTATCTTCTCCTAGTGTCTAACCTCTTCTCCATGGCTGGACCCCCAAATAATATTCCTTTACGTGCTAATGGGTATCTAGAGAGTGGGATAGGTTTAATAACTAACCTCACCCTATCGCGTACCCTTACCCTAACCCCTACCCTAACACTAACGCGTACCCTAATCCTAACCCGTACCCTAAACCGAGTCCAAACCCTAACACTAACCCTAACCCTAACCCTAACCCATACCTAACCCTAACGCGTACCCTAATCCTAACCCGTACCCTAAACCGAGCCCTAACCCTAACACTAGTCCTAACCCTAACCCTAACCCATACCCTATGCCCTACCCGAACCCCTCCCTGAACCCGTACCCTAAGCCGTACCCTAACCCTCACCCTAACCCTAACCCTAACACTAAGCTACCCTTGACTGCTTCTGCCTCCAATAGATTTCCTAAGCACTAGTGTTTTAAGGAACAGGTTAAAAAGAGAATCCTAATGTGATTTCGTGATAATGGGTGTGTTCCTTATCTTCTCCTAGTGTCTAAACTCTTCTCCATGGCTGGACCCCCAAATAATATTCCTTTACGTGCTAAGGGGTATCTAGAGAGTGGGATAGGTTTAATAACTACCCTCACCCTAACGCGTACCCTAACCCTAACCCCTACCCTAACCCTAACGCGTACCCTAATCCTAACCTGTACCCACAACTGAGCCCTAACCCTAACACTAACCCTAACCCTAACCCTAACCCATACCCTACGCCCTACCCGAACCCCTCCCCGAACCCGTACCCTAAGCCGTACCCTAACCCTCACCCTAACCCTAACCCTAACCCTAAGCTACCCTTGATTGCTTCTGCCTCCAATAGATTTCCTAAGCACTAGTGTTTTAAGGAACAGGTTAAAAAGAGAATCCTAATGTGATTTCTTGATAATGGGTGTGTTCCTTATCTTCTCCTAGTGTCTAACCTCTTCTCCATGGCTGGACCCCCAAATAATATTCCTTTACGTGCTAAGGGGTATCTAGAGAGTGGGATAGGTTTAATAACTACCGTCACCCTAACGCATACCCTAACCCTAACCCCTACCCTAACCCTAACGCTTACCCTAATCCTAACCCGTACCCTCAACCGAGCCCTAACCCTAACACTAACCCTAACCCTAACCCTAACCCATACCCTACGCCCTACCCGAACCCATCCCCGAACCCGTACCCTAAGCCGTACCCTAACCCTCACCCTAACCCTAACCCTAACCCTAAGCTACCCTTGACTGCTTCTGCCTGCAATAGATTTCCTAAGCACTAGTGTTTTAAGGAACAGGTTAAAAAGAGAATCCTAATGTGATTTCGTGATAATGGGTGTGTTCCTTATCTTCTCCTAGTGTCTAAACTCTTCTCCATGGCTGGACCCCCAAATAATATTCCTTTACGTGCTAAGGGGTATCTAGAGAGTGGGATAGGTTTAATAACTAACCTCACCCTATCGCGTACCCTAACCCTAACCCCTACCCTAACCCTAACGTGTACCCTAATCCTAACCCGTACCCTAAACCGAGCCCTAACCCTAACACTAGCCCTAACCCTAATTCTAACCCATACCCTACGCCCTACCCGAACCCCTCCCCGAACCCGTACCCTAAGCCGTACCCTAACCCTCACCCTAACCCTAACCCTAACCCTAAGCTACCCTTGACTGTTTCTGCCTCCAATAGATTTCCGAAGAACTAGTGTTTTAAGGAACAGGTTAAAAAGAGAATCCTAATGTGATTTCGTGATAATGGGTGTGTTCCTTATCTTCTCCTAGTGTCTAAACTCTTCTCCATGCCTGGACACCCAAATAATATTCCTTTACGTGCTAAGGGGTATGTAGAGAGTGGGATAGGTTTAATAACTACCCTCACCCTAACGCATACCCTAACCCTAAACCCTACCCTAACCCTAACGCGTACCCTAATCCTAACCCGTAACCTAAACCGAGCCCTAACCCTAACACTAGCCCTAAACCTAACCCTAACCCATACCCTACGCCCTACCCGAACCCCTCCCCGAACCCGTACCCTAAGCCGTACCCTAACCCTCACCCTAACCCTAACCCTAACCCTAAGCTACCCTTGACTGCTTCTGCCTCCAATAGATTTCCTAAGCACTAGTGTTTTAAGGAACAGGTTAAAAAGAGAATCCTAATGTGATTTCTTGATAATGGGTGTGTTCCTTATCTTCTCCTAGTGTCTAAACTCTTCTCCATGGCTGGACCCCCAAATAATATTCCTTTACGTGCTAAGGGGTATCTAGCGAGTGGGATAGGTTTAATAACTACCCTCACCCTAACGCGTACCCTAACCCTAACCCCTACCCTAACCCTAACGCGTACCCTAATCCTAACCCGTACCCTCAACCGAGCCCTAACCCTAACACTAACCCTAACCCTAACACTAACCCATACCCTACGCCCTACCCGATCCCCTCCCCGAAACCGTACCCTAAGCCGTACCCTAACCCTCACCCTAACCCTAACCCTAACCCTAAGCTACCCTTGATTGCTTCTGTCTCCAATAGATTTCCTAAGCACTAGTGTTTTAAGGAACAGGTTAAAAAGAGAATCCTAATGTGATTTCTTGATAATGGGTGTGTTCCTTATCTTCTCCTAGTGTCTAAACTCTTCTCCATGGCTGGCCCCCAAATAATATTCCTTTACGTGCTAAGGGGTATCTAGAGAGTGGGATAGGTTTAATAACTACCCTCACCCTAACACGTACCCTAACCCTAACCCCTACCATAACCCTAACGCGTATCCTAATCCTAACCCGTACCCTCAACCGAGCCCTAACCCTAACACTAACCCTAACCCTAACCCTAACCCATACCCTACGCCCTACACGAACCCCTCCCCGAACCCGTACCCTAAGCCGTACCCTAACCCTCACCCTAACCCTAACCGTAACCCTAAGCTACCCTTGACTGCTTTTGCCTCCAATAGATTTCCTAAGCACTAGTGTTTTAAGGAACAGTTTAAAAAGAGAATCCTAATGTGATTTCTTGATAATGGGTGTGTTCCTTATCTTATCCTAGTGTCTAAACTCTTCTCATTGGCTGGACCCCAAAATAATATTCCTTTACGTGCTAAGGGGTATCTAGAGAGTGGGATAGGTTTAATAACTACCCTCACACTAACACGTACCCTAACCCTAACCCCTACCCTAACCCTAACGCGTACCCTAATCCTAACCCGTACCCTAAACCGAGCCCTAACCCTAACACTAACCCTAACCCTAACCCTAACCCATACCCTACGCTCTACTCGGACCGCTCCCCGAACCCGTACCCTAAGCCGTACCTTAACCCTCAATCTAAGCCTAACCCTAACCCTAAGCTACCCTTGACTGCTTCTGCCTCCAATAGATTTCCTAAGCACTAGTGTTTTAAGGAACAGGTTAAAAAGAGAATCCTAATGTGATTTCTTGATAATGGGTGTGTTCCTTATCTTCTCCTAGTGTGTAAACTCTTCTCCATGGCTAGACCCCCAAATAATATTCCTTTACGTGCTAAGGGGTATCTAGAGAGTGGGATAGGTTTAATAACTAACCTCAGCCTATCGCGTACCCTAACCCTAACCCCTGCCCTAACCCTAACGCATACCCTAATCCTAACCCGTACCCTAAACCGAGCCCTAACCCTAACACTAGCCCTAACCCTAACCGTAACCCATACCCTACGCCCTACCCGAAACCCTCCCGAACCCGTACCCTAAGCCGTACCCTAACCCTCACCCTAACCCTAACCCTAACCCTAAGCTACTCTTGACTGCTTCTGCCTCCAATAGATTTCCTAAGCACTAGTGTTTTAAGGAACAGGTTAAAAAGAGAGTTCTAATGTGATTTCTTAATAATGGGTGTGTTCCTTATCTTCTCCTAGTGTCTAAACTCTTCTCCATGGCTGGACCCCCAAATAATATTCCTTTACGTGCTAAGGGGTATCTAGAGAGTGGGATAGGTTTAATAACTAACCTCACCCTATCGCGTACCCTTACCCTAACCCCTACACTAACACTAACGCGTACCCTAATCCTAACCCGTACCCTAAACCGAGCCCAAACACTAACACTAACCCTAACCCTAACCCTAACCCATACCTAACCTTAACGCGTACCCTAATCCTAACCCGTACCCTAAACCGAGCCCTAACCCTAACACTAGTCCTAACCCTAACCCTAACCCATACACTACGCCCTACCTGAACCCCTCCCCGAACCCGTACCCTAAGCCGTACCCTAACCCTCACCCTAACCCTAACCCTAACACTAAGCTACCCTTGACTGCTTCTGCCTCCAATAGATTTCCTAAGCACTAGTGTTTTAAGGAACACGTTAAAAAGAGAATACTAATGTGATTTCGTGATAATGGGTGTGTTCCTTATCTTCTCCTAGTGTCTAAACTCTTCTCCATGGCTGGACCCACAAATAATATTCCTTTACGTGCTAAGGGGTATCTAGAGAGTGGGATAGGTTTAATAACTACCCTCACCCTAACGCGTACCCTAACCCTAACCCTAACGCGTACCCTAATCCTAACCCGTACCCTCATCCGAGCCCTAATCCTAACACTAACCCTAACCCTAACCCTAACCCTAACCCATACCCTACGCCCTACCCGAACCCCTCCCCGAACCCGTACCCTAAGCCGTACCCTAACCCTCACCCTAACCCTAACCCTAACCCTAAGCTACCCTTGATTGCTTCTGCCTCCAATAGATTTCCTAAGCACTAGTGTTTTAAGAAACAGTTTAAAAAGAGAATCCTAATGTGATTTCTTGATAATGGGTGTGTTCCTTATCTTCTCCTAGTGTCTAACCTCTTCTCCATGGCTGGACCCCCAAATAATATTCCTTTACGTGCTAAGGGGTATCTAGAGAGTTGGATAGGTTTAATAACTACCGTCACCCTAACGCATACCCTAACCCTAACCCCTACCCTAACCCTAACGCGTACCCTAATCCTAACCCGTACCCTAAACCGAGCCCTAACCCTAACACTAGTCCTAACCCTAACCCTAACCCATACCCTACACCCTACCCGAACCCCTCCCCGAACCGGTACCCTAAGCCGTACCCTAACCCTCACCCTAACCCTAACCCTAACCCTAAGCTACCCTTGACTGCTTCTGCCTCCAATAGATTTCCTAAGCACTAGTGTTTTAAGGAACAGGTTAAAAAGAGAATCCTAATGTGATTTCGTGATAATGGGTGTGTTCCTTATCTTCTCCTAGTGTCTAAACTCTTCTCCATGCCTGGACACCCAAATAATATCCCTTTACGTGCTAAGGGGTATCTAGAGAGTGGGATAGGTTTAATAACTACCCTCACCCTAACGCATACCCTAACCCTAACCCCTACCCTAACCCTAACACGTATCCTAATCCTAACCCATACCCTAAACCGAGCCCTAACCCTAACACTAGCCCTAACCCTAACCCTAACCCATACCCTACGCCCTACCCCAACCCCTCCCCGAACCCGTACCCTAAGCCGTACCCTAACCCTCACCCTAACCCTAACCCTAACCCTAAGCTACCCTTGACTGCTTCTGCCTCCAATAGATTTCCGAAGAACTAGTGTTTTAAGGAACAGGTTAAAAAGAGAATCCTAATGTGATTTCTTGATAATGGGTGTGTTCCTTATCTTCTCCTAGTGTCTAAACTCTTCTCCATGGCTGGACCCCCAAATAATATTCCATTACGTGCTAAGGGGTATCTAGAGAGTGGGATAGGTTTAATAACTACCCTCACCATAACGCGTACCCTAACCCTAACCCCTACCCTAACCCTAACGCGTACCCTAATCCTAACCCGTACCCTCAACCGAGGCCTAACCCTAACACTAACCCTAACCCTAACCCTAACCCATACCCTACGCCCTACCCGAACCCCTCCCCGAACCCGTACCCTAAGCCGTACCCTAACCCTCACCCTAACCCTAACCCTAACCCTAAGCTACCCTTGATTCCTTCTGCCTCCAATAGATTTCCTAAGCACTAGTGTTTTAAGGAACAGGTTAAAAAGAGAATCATAATGTGATTTCTTGATAATGGGTGTGTTCCTTATCTTCTCCTAGTGTCTAACCTCTTCTCCATGGCTGGACCCCCAAATAATATTCCTTTACGTGCTAATGGGTATCTAGAGAGTGGGATAGGTTTAATAACTAACCTCACCCTATCGCGTACCCTTACCCTAACCCCTACCCTAACACTAACGCGTACCCTAATCCTAACCCGTACCCTAAACCGAGCCCAAACCCTAACACTAACCCTAACCCTAACCCTAACCCATACCTAACCCTAACGCGTACCCTAATCCTAACCCGTACCCTAAACCGAGCCCTAACCCTAACACTAGTCCTAACCCTAACCCTAACCCATACCCTACGCCCTACCCGAACCCCTCCCTGAACCCGTACCCTAAGCCGTACCCTAACCCTCACCCTAACCCTAACCCTAACACTAAGCTACCCTTGACTGCTTCTGCCTCCAATAGATTTCCTAAGCACTAGTGTTTTAAGGAACAGGTTAAAAAGAGAATCCTAATGTGATTTCGTGATAATGGGTGTGTTCCTTATCTTCTCCTAGTGTCTAAACTCTTCTCCATGGCTGGACCCCCAAATAATATTCCTTTACGTGCTAAGGGGTATCTAGAGAGTGGGATAGGTTTAATAACTACCCTCACCCTAACGCGTACCCTAACCCTAACCCCTACCCTAACCCTAACGCGTACCCTAATCCTAACCTGTACCCACAACTGAGCCCTAACCCTAACACTAACCCTAACCCTAACCCTAACCCATACCCTACGCCCTACCCGAACCCCTCCCCGAACCCGTACCCTAAGCCGTACCCTAACCCTCACCCTAACCCTAACCCTAACCCTAAGCTACCCTTGATTGCTTCTGCCTGCAATAGATTTCCTAAGCACTAGTGTTTTAAGGAACAGGTTAAAAAGAGAATCCTAATGTGATTTCTTGATAATGGGTGTGTTCCTTATCTTCTCCTAGTGTCTAACCTCTTCTCCATGGCTGGACCCCCAAATAATATTCCTTTACGTGCTAATGGGTATCTAGAGAGTGGGATAGGTTTAATAACTAACCTCACCCTATCGCGTACCCTTACCCTAACCCCTACCCTAACACTAACGCGTACCCTAATCCTAACCCGTACCCTAAACCGAGCCCAAACCCTAACACTAACCCTAACCCTAACCCTAACCCATACCTAACCCTAATGCGTACCCTAATCCTAACCCGTACCCTAAACCGAGCCCTAACCCTAACACTAGTCCTAACCCTAACCCTAACCCATACCCTATGCCCTACCCGAACCCGTCCCTGAACCCGTACCCTAAGCCGTACCCTAACCCTCACCCTAACCCTAACCCTAACACTAAGCTACCCTTGACTGCTTCTGCCTCCAATAGATTTCCTAAGCACTAGTGTTTTAAGGAACAGGTTAAAAAGAGAATCCTAATGTGATTTCGTGATAATGGGTGTGTTCCTTATCTTCTCCTAGTGTCTAAACTCTTCTCCATGGCTGGACCCCCAAATAATATTCCTTTACGTGCTAAGGGGTATCTAGAGAGTGGGATAGGTTTAATAACTACCCTCACCCTAACGCGTACCCTAACCCTAACCCCTACCCTAACCCTAACGCGTACCCTAATCCTAACCTGTACCCACAACTGAGCCCTAACCCTAACACTAACCCTAACCCTAACCCTAACCCATACCCTACGCCCTACCCGAACCCATCCCCGAACCCGTACCCTAAGCCGTACCCTAACCCTCACCCTAACCCTAACCCTAACCCTAAGCTACCCTTGATTGCTTCTGCCTCCAATAGATTTCCTAAGCACTAGTGTTTTAAGGAACAGGTTAAAAAGAGAATCCTAATGTGATTTCGTGATAATGGGTGTGTTCCTTATCTTCTCCTAGTGTCTAACCTCTTCTCCATGGCTGGACCCCCAAATAATATTCCTTTACGTGCTAAGGGGTATCTACAGAGTGGGATAGGTTTAATAACTACCGTCACCCTAACGCATACCCTAACCCTAACCCCTACCCTAACCCTAACGCTTACCCTAATCCTAACCCGTACCCTCAACCGAGCCCTAACCCTAACACTAACCCTAACCCTAACCCTAACCCATACCCTACGCCCTAACCGAACCCCTCCCCGAACCCGTACCCTAAGCCGTACCCTAACCCTCACCCTAACCCTAACCCTAACCCTAAGCTACCCTTGACTGCTTCTGCCTCCAATAGATTTCCTAAGCACTAGTGTTTTAAGGAACAGGTTAAAAAGAGAATCCTAATGTGATTTCTTGATAATGGGTGTGTTCCTTATCTTCTCCTAGTGTCTAAACTCTTCTCCATGGCTGGACCCCCAAATAATATTCCTTTACATGCTAAGGGGTATCTAGAGAGTGGGATAGGTTTAATAACTACCCTCACCCTAACGCATACCCTAACCCTAACCCCTACCCTAACCCTAACGCGTACCCTAATCCTAACCCGTACCCTAAACCGAGCCCTAACCCTAACACTAGTCCTAACCCTAACCCTAACCCATACCCTACGCCCTACCCGAACCCCTCCCCGAACCCGTACCCTAAGCCGTACCCTAACACTCACCCTAACCCTAACCCTAACACTAAGCTACCCTTGACTGCTTCTGCCTCCAATAGATTTCCTAAGCACTAGTGTTTTAAGGAACAGGTTAAAAAGAGAATCCTAATGTGATTTCGTGATAATGGGTGTGTTCCTTATCTTCTCCTAGTGTCTAAACTCTTCTCCATGCCTGGACACCCAAATAATATCCCTTTACGTGCTAAGGGGTATCTAGAGAGTGGGATAGGTTTAATAACTACCCTCACCCTAACGCATACCCTAACCCTAACCCCTACCCTAACCCTAACACGTACCCTAATCCTAACCC
Source organism: Balaenoptera acutorostrata (assembly GCF_949987535.1). Classification (NCBI taxonomy): domain Eukaryota; kingdom Metazoa; phylum Chordata; class Mammalia; order Artiodactyla; family Balaenopteridae; genus Balaenoptera; species Balaenoptera acutorostrata. The sequence continues at coordinate 10,609 of NW_026646254.1, read as the reverse complement.
GTACCCTAAACCGAGCCCTAACCCTAACACTAGCCCTAACCCTAACCCTAACCCATACCCTACGCCCTACCCGAACCCCTCCCCGAACCCGTACCCTAAGCCGTACCCTAACCCTCACCCTAACCCTAACCCTAACCCTAAGCTACCCTTAACTGCTTCTGCCTCCAATAGATTTCCGAAGAACTAGTGTTTTAAGGAACAGGTTAAAAAGAGAATCCTAATGTGATTTCTTGATAATGGGTGTGTTCCTTATCTTCTCCTAGTGTCTAAACTCTTCTCCATGGCTGGACCCCCAAATAATATTCCTTTACGTGCTAAGGGGTATCTAGAGAGTGGGATAGGTTTAATAACTACCCTCACCATAACGCGTACCCTAACCCTAACCCCTACCCTAACCCTAACGCGTACCCTAATCCTAACCCGTACCCTCAACCGAGCCCTAACCCTAACACTAACCCTAACCCTAACCCTAACCCATACCCTACGCCCTACCCGAACCCCTCCCCGAACCCGTACCCTAAGCCGTACCCTAACCCTCACCCTAACCCTAACCCTAACCCTAAGCTACCCTTGATTGCTTCTGCCTCCAATAGATTTCCTAAGCACTAGTGTTTTAAGGAACAGGTTAAAAAGAGAATCCTAATGTGATTTCTTGATAATGGGTGTGTTCCTTATCTTCTCCTAGTGTCTAACCTCTTCTCCATGGCTGGACCCCCAAATAATATTCCTTTACGTGCTAATGGGTATCTAGAGAGTGGGATAGGTTTAATAACTAACCTCACCCTATCGCGTACCCTTACCCTAACCCCTACCCTAACACTAACGCGTACCCTAATCCTAACCCGTACCCTAAACCGAGCCCAAACCCTAACACTAACCCTAACCCTAACCCTAACCCATACCTAACCCTAACGCGTACCCTAATCCTAACCCGTACCCTAAACCGAGCCCTAACCCTAACACTAGTCCTAACCCTAACCCTAACCCATACCCTACGCCCTACCCGAACCCCTCCCTGAACCCGTACCCTAAGCCGTACCCTAACCCTCACCCTAACCCTAACCCTAACACTAAGCTACCCTTGACTGCTTCTGCCTCCAATAGATTTCCTAAGCACTAGTGTTGTAAGGAACAGGTTAAAAAGAGAATCCTAAAGTGATTTCGTGATAATGGGTGTGTTCCTTATCTTCTCCTAGTGTCTAAACTCTTCTCCATGGCTGGACCCCCAAATAATATTCCTTTACGTGCTAAGGGGTATCTAGAGAGTGGGATAGGTTTAATAACTACCCTCACCCTAACGCGTACCCTAATCCTAACCCCTACCCTAACCCTAACGCGTACCCTAATCCTAACCTGTACCCACAACTGAGCCCTAACCCTAACACTAACCCTAACCCTAACCCTAACCCATACCCTACGCCCTACCCGAACCCCCCCCCGAACCCGTACCCTAAGCCGTACCCTAACCCTCACCCTAACCCTAACCCTAACCCTAAGCTACCCTTGATTGCTTCTGCCTCCAATAGATTTCCTAAGCACTAGTGTTTTAAGGAACAGGTTAAAAAGAGAATCCTAATGTGATTTCTTGATAATGGGTGTGTTCCTTATCTTCTCCTAGTGTCTAACCTCTTCTCCATGGCTGGACCCCCAAATAATATTCCTTTACGTGCTAATGGGTATCTAGAGAGTGGGATAGGTTTAATAACTAACCTCACCCTATCGCGTACCCTTACCCTAACCCCTACCCTAACACTAACGCGTACCCTAATCCTAACCCGTACCCTAAACCGAGCCCAAACCCTAACACTAACCCTAACCCTAACCCTAACCCATACCTAACCCTAACGCGTACCCTAATCCTAACCCGTACCCTAAACCGAGCCCTAACCCTAACACTAGTCCTAACCCTAACCCTAACCCATACCCTATGCCCTACCCGAACCCCTCCCTGAACCCGTACCCTAAGCCGTACCCTAACCCTCACCCTAACCCTAACCCTAACACTAAGCTACCCTTGACTGCTTCTGCCTCCAATAGATTTCCTAAGCACTAGTGTATTAAGGAACAGGTTAAAAAGATAATCCTAATGTGATTTCGTGATAATGGGTGTGTTCCTTATCTTCTCCTAGTGTCTAAACTCTTCTCCATGGCTGGACCCCCAAATAATATTCCTTTACGTGCTAAGGGGTATCTAGAGAGTGGGATAGGTTTAATAACTACCCTCACCCTAACGCGTACCCTAACCCTAACCCCTACCCTAACCCTAACGCGTACCCTAATCCTAACCTGTACCCACAACTGAGCCCTAACCCTAACACTAACCCTAACCCTAACCCTAACCCATACCCTACACCCTACCCGAACCCCTCCCCGAACCCGTACCCTAAGCCGTACCCTAACCCTCACCCTAACCCTAACCCTAACCCTAAGCTACCCTTGATTGCTTCTGCCTCCAATAGATTTCCTAAGCACTAGTGTTTTAAGGAACAGGTTAAAAAGAGAATCCTAATGTGATTTCTTGATAATGGGTGTGTTCCTTATCTTCTCCTAGTGTCTAACCTCTTCTCCATGGCTGGACCCCCAAATAATATTCCTTTACGTGCTAAGGGGTATCTAGAGAGTGGGATAGGTTTAATAACTACCGTCACCCTAACGCATACCCTAACCCTAACCCCTACCCTAACCCTAACGCTTACCCTAATCCTAACCCGTACCCTCAACCGAGCCCTAACCCTAACACTAACCCTAACCCTAACCCTAACCCATACCCTACGCCCTACCCGAACCCCTCCCCGAACCCGTACCCTAAGCCGTACCCTAACCCTCACCCTAACCCTAACCCTAACCCTAAGCTACCCTTGACTGCTTCTGCCTCCAATAGATTTCCTAAGCACTAGTGTTTTAAGGAACAGGTTAAAAAGAGAATCCTAATGTGATTTCTTGATAATGGGTGTGTTCCTTATCTTCTCCTAGTGTCTAAACTCTTCTCCATGGCTGGACCCCCAAATAATATTCCTTTACATGCTAAGGGGTATCTAGAGAGTGGGATAGGTTTAATAACTACCCTCACCCTAACGCATACCCTAACCCTAACCCCTACCCTAACCCTAACGCGTACCCTAATACTAACCCGTACCCTAAACCGAGTCCTAACCCTAACACTAGTCCTAACCCTAACCCTAACCCATACCCTACGCCCTACCCGAACCCCTCCCCGAACCCGTACCCTAAGCCGTACCCTAACACTCACCCTAACCCTAACCCTAACACTAAGCTACCCTTGACTGCTTCTGCCTCCAATAGATTTCCTAAGCACTAGTGTTTTAAGGAACAGGTTAAAAAGAGAATCCTAATGTGATTTCGTGATAATGGGTGTGTTCCTTATCTTCTCCTAGTGTCTAAACTCTTCTCCATGCCTGGACACCCAAATAATATCCCTTTACGTGCTAAGGGGTATCTAGAGAGTGGGATAGGTTTAATAACTACCCTCACCCTAACGCATACCCTAACCCTAACCCCTACCCTAACCCTAACACGTACCCTAATCCTAACCCGTACCCTAAACCGAGCCCTAACCCTAACACTAGCCCTAACCCTAACCCTAACCCATACCCTACGCCCTACCCGAACCCCTCCCCGAACCCGTACCCTAAGCCGTAACCTAACCCTCACCCTAACCCTAACCCTAACCCTAAGCTACCCTTGACAGCTTCTGCCTCCAATAGATTTCCGAAGAACTAGTGTTTTAAGGAACAGGTTAAAAAGAGAATCCTAATGTGATTTCTTGATAATGGGTGTGTTCCTTATCTTCTCCTAGTGTCTAACCTCTTCTCCATGGCTGGACCCCCAAATAATATTCCTTTACGTGCTAAGGGGTATCTAGAGAGTGGGATAGGTTTAATAACTACCGTCACCCTAACGCATACCCTAACCCTAACCCCTACCCTAACCCTAACGCTTACCCTAATCCTAACCCGTACCCTCAACCGAGCCCTAACCCTAACACTAACCCTAACCCTAACCCTAACCCATACCCTACGCCCTACCCGAACCCCTCCCCGAACCCGTACCCTAAGCCGTACCCTAACCCTCACCCTAACCCTAACCCTAACCCTAAGCTACCCTTGATTGCTTCTGCCTCCAATAGATTTCCTAAGCACTAGTGTTTTAAGGAACAGGTTAAAAAGAGAATCCTAATGTGATTTCTTGATAATGGGTGTGTTCCTTATCTTCTCCTAGTGTCTAACCTCTTCTCCATGGCTGGACCCCCAAATAATATTCCTTTACGTGCTAATGGGTATCTAGAGAGTGGGATAGGTTTAATAACTAACCTCACCCTATCGCGTACCCTTACCCTAACCCCTACCCTAACACTAACGCGTACCCTAATCCTAAACCGTACCCTAAACCGAGCCCAAACCCTAACACTAACCCTAACCCTAACCCTAACCCATACCTAACCCTAACGCGTACCCTAATCCTAACCCGTGCCCTAAACCGAGCCCTAACCCTAACACTAGTCCTAACCCTAACCCTAACCCATACCCTACGCCCTACCCGAACCCCTCCCCGAACCCGTACCCTAAGCCGTACCCTAACCCTCACCCTAACCCTAACCCTAACCCTAAGCTACCCTTGACTGCTTCTGCCTCCAATAGATTTCCTAAGCACTAGTGTTTTAAGGAACAGGTTAAAAAGAGAATCCTAATGTGATTTCGTGATAATGGGTGTGTTCCTTATCTTCTCCTAGTGTCTAAACTCTTCTCCATGGCTGGACCCCCAAATAATATTCCTTTACGTGCTAAGGGGTATCTAGAGAGTGGGATAGGTTTAATAACTACCCTCACCCTAACACGTACCCTAAACCTAACCCCTACCCTAACCCTAACGCGTACCCTAATCCTAACCTGTACCCACAACTGAGCCCTAACCCTAACACTAACCCTAACCCTAACCCTAACCCATACCCTACGCCCTACACGAACCCCTCCCCGAACCCGTACCCTAAGCCGTACCCTAACCCTCACCCTAACCCTAACCCTAACCCTAAGCTACCCTTGATTGCTTCTGCCTCCAATAGATTTCCTAAGCACTAGTGTTTTAAGGAACAGGTTAAAAAGAGAATCGTAATGTGATTTCTTGATAATGGGTGTGTTCCTTATCTTCTCCTAGTGTCTAACCTCTTCTCCATGGCTGGACCCCCAAATAATATTCCTTTACGTGCTAAGGGGTATCTAGAGAGTGGGATAGGTTTAATAACTACCGTCACCCTAACGCATACCCTAACCCTAACCCCTACCCTAACCCTAACGCGTACCCTAATCCTAACCCGTACCCTAAACCGAGCCCTAACCCTAACACTAACCCTAACCCTAACCCTAACCCATACCCTACGCCCTACTCGGACCGCTCCCCGAACCCGTACCCTAAGCCGTACCTTAACCCTCAATCTAAGCCTAACCCTAACCCTAAGCTACCCTTGACTGCTTCTGCCTCCAATAGATTTCCTAAGCACTAGTGTTTTAAGGAACAGGTTAAAAAGAGAATCCTAATGTGATTTCTTGATAATGGGTGTGTTCCTTATCTTCTCCTAGTGTGTAAACTCTTCTCCATGGCTAGACCCCCAAATAATATTCCTTTACGTGCTAAGGGGTATCTAGAGAGTGGGATAGGTTTAATAACTAACCTCACCCTATCGCGTACCCTAACCCTAACCCCTGCCCTAACCCTAACGCATACCCTAATCCTAACCCGTACCCTAAACCGAGCCCAAACCCTAACACTAACCCTAACCCTAACCCTAACCCATACCTAACCCTAACGTGTACCCTAATCCTAACCCGTACCCTAAACCGAGCCCTAACCCTAACACTAGTCCTAACCCTAACCCTAACCCATACCCTACGCCCTACCCGAACCCCTCCCTGAACCCGTACCCTAAGCCGTACCCTAACCCTCACCCTAACCCTAACCCTAACACTAAGCTACCCTTGACTGCTTCTGCCTCCAATAGATTTCCTAAGCACTAGTGTTTTAAGGAACAGGTTAAAAAGAGAATCCTAATGTGATTTCGTGATAATGGGTGTGTTCCTTATCTTCTCCTAGTGTCTAAACTCTTCTCCATGGCTGGACCCCCAAATAATATTCCTTTACGTGCTAAGGGGGTATCTAGAGAGTGGGATAGGTTTAATAACTACCCTCACCCTAACGCGTACCCTAACCCTAACCCCTACCCTAACCCTAACGCGTACCCTAATCCTAACCTTTACCCACAACTGAGCCCTAACCCTAACACTAACCCTAACCCCTAACCCTAACCCATACCCTACGCCCTACCCGAACCCCTCCCCGAACCCGTACCCTAAGCCGTACCCTAACCCTCACCCTAACCCTAACCCTAACCCTAAGCTACCCTTGATTGCTTCTGCCTCCAATAGATTTCCTAAGCACTAGTGTTTTAAGGAACAGGTTAAAAGAGAATCCTAATGTGATGTCTTGATAATGGGTGTGTTCCTTATCTTCTCCTAGTGTCTAACCTCTTCTCCATGGCTGGACCCCCAAATAATATTCCTTTACGTGCTAATGGGTATCTAGAGAGTGGGATAGGTTTAATAACTAACCTCACCCTATCGCGTACCCTTACCCTAACCCTACCCTAACACTAACGCGTACCCTAATCCTAACCCGTACCCTAAAACCGAGCCCAAACCCTAACACTAACCCTAACCCTAACCCTAACCCATACCTAACCCTAACGCGTACCCTAATCCTAACCCGTACCCTAAACCGAGCCCTAACCCTAACACTAGTCCTAACCCTAACCCTAACCCATACCCTATGCCCTACCCGAACCCCTCCTGAACCCGTACCCTAAGCCGTTACCCTAACCCTCACCCTAACCCTAACCCTAACACTAAGCTACCCTTGACTGCTTCTGCCTCCAATAGATTCCTAAGCACTAGTGTTTTAAGGAACAGGTTAAAAAGAGAATCCTATGTGATTTCGTGATAATGGGTGTGTTCCTTATCTTCTCCTAGTGTCTAAACTCTTCTCCATGGCTGGACCCCCCAAATAATATTCCTTTACGTGCTAAGGGGTATCTAGAGAGTGGGATAGGTTTAATAACTACCCTCACCCTAACGCGTACCCTAACCCTAAGCCCTACCCTAACCCTAACGCGTACCCTAATCCTAACCTGTACCCACAACTGAGCCCTAACCCTAACACTAACCCTAACCCTAACCCTAACCCATACCCTACACCCTACCCGAACCCCTCCCCGAACCCGTACCCTAAGCCGTACCCTAACCCTCACCCTAACCCTAACCCTAACCCTAAGCTACCCTTGATTGCTTCTGCCTCCAATAGATTTCCTAAGCACTAGTGTTTTAAGGAACAGGTTAAAAAGAGAATCCTAATGTGATTCTTGATAATGGGTGTGTCCCTTATCTTCTCCTAGTGTCTAACCTCTTCTCCATGGCTGGACCCCCAAATAATATTCCTTTACGTGCTAAGGGGTATCTAGAGAGTGGGATAGGTTTAATAACTACCGTCACCCTAACGCATACCCTAACCCTAACCCCTACCCTAACCCTAACGCTTACCCTAATCCTAACCCGTACCCTCAACCGAGCCCTAACCCTAACAGTAACCCTAACCCTAACCCTAACCCATATCCTACGCCCTACCCGAACCCCTCCCCGAACCCGTACCCTAAGCCGTACCCTAACCCTCACCCTAACCCTAACCCCTAACCCTAAGCTACCCTTGACTGCTTCTGCCTCCAATAGATTTCCTAAGCACTAGTGTTTTAAGGAACAGGTTAAAAAGAGAATCCTAATGTGATTTCTTGATAATGGGTGTGTTCCTTATCTTCTCCTAGTGTCTAAACTCTTCTCCATGGCTGGACCCCCAAATAATATTCCTTTACATGCTAAGGGGTATCTAGAGAGTGGGATAGGTTTAATAACTACCCTCACCCTAACGCATACCCTAACCCTAACCCTACTCCTAACCCCTAACGCGTACCCTAATACTAACCCGTACCCTAAACCGAGCCCTAACCCTAACACTAGTCCTAACCCTAACCCTAACCCATACCCTACGCCCTACCCGAACCCCTCCCCGAACCCGTACCCTAAGCCGTACCCTAACACTCACCCTAACCCTAACCCTAACACTAAGCTACCCTTGACTGCTTCTGCCTCCATAGATTTCCTAAGCACTAGTGTTTTAAGGAACAGGTTAAAAAGAGAATCCTAATGTGATTTCGTGATAATGGGTGTGTTCCTTATCTTCTCCTAGTGTCTAAACTCTTCTCATGCCTGGACACCCAAATAATATCCCTTTACGTGCTAAGGGGTATCTAGAGAGTGGGATAGGTTTAATAACTACCCTCACCCTAACGCATACCCTAACCCTAACCCCTACCCTAACCCTAACACGTACCCTAATCCTAACCCGTACCCTAAACCGAGCCCTAACCCTAACACTAGCCCTAACCCTAACCCTAACCCATACCCTACGCCCTACCCCGAACCCCTCCCCGAACCCGTACCCTAAGCCGTACCCTAACCCTCACCCTAACCCTAACCCTAACCCTAAGCTACCCTTGACTGCTTCTGCCTCCAATAGATTTCCGAAGAACTAGTGTTTTAAGGAACAGGTTAAAAAGAGAATCCTAATGTGATTTCTTGATAATGGGTGTGTTCCTTATCTTCTCCTAGTGTCTAAACTCTTCTCCATGCTGGACCCCCAAATAATATTCCTTTACGTGCTAAGGGTATCTGGAGAGTGGGATAGGTTTAATACTACCCTCACCATAACGCGTACCCTAACCCTAACCCCCTACCCTAACCCTAACGCGTACCCTAATCCTAACCCGTACCCTCAACCGAGCCCTAACCCTAACACTAACCCTAACCCTAACCCTAACCCATACCCTACGCCCCTACCCGAACCCCTCCCCGAACCCGTACCCTAAGCCGTACCCTAACCCTCACCCTAACCCTAACCCTAACCCTAAGCTACCCTTGATTGCTTCTGCCTCCAATAGATTTCCTAAGCACTATGTTTTAAGGAACAGGTTAAAAAGAGAATCCTAATGAGATTTCTTGATAATGGGTGTGTTCCTTATCTTCTCCTAGTGTCTAACCTCTTCTCCATGGCTGGGACCCCCAAATAATATTCCTTTACGTACTAATGGGTATCTAGAGAGTGGGATAAGGTTTAATAACTAACCTCACCCTATCGCGTACCCTTACCCTAACCCCTACCCTAACACTAACGCGTACCCTAATCCTAACCCGTACCCTAACCGAGCCCAAACCCTAACACTAACCCTAACCCTAACCCTAACCCATACCTAACCCTAACGCGTACCCTAAATCCTAACCCGTACCCTCAACCGAGCCCTAACCCTAACACTAACCCTAACCCTAACCCTAAACCATACCCTACGCCCTACCCGAACCCCTCCCCGAACCCGTACCCTAAGCCGTACCCTAACCCTCACCCTAACCCTAACCCTAACCCTAAGCTACCCTTGATTGCTTCTGCTCCATTAGATTTCCTAAGCACTAGTGTTTTAAGGAACAGGTTAAAAAGAGAATCCTAATGTGATTTCTTGATAATGGGTGTGTTCCTTATCTTCTCCTAGTGTCTAACCTCTTCTCCATGGCTGGACCCCCAAATAATATTCCTTTACGTGCTAAGGGATATCTAGAGAGTGGATAGGTTTAATAACTACCGTCACCCTAACGCATACCCTAACCCTAACCCCTACCATAACCCTAACGCGTATCCTAATCCTAACCCGTACCCTCAACCGAGCCCCTAACCCTAACACTAACCCTAACCCTAACCCTAACCCATACCCTACGCCCTACCCGAACCCCTCCCCGAACCCGTACCCTAAGCCGTACCCTAACCCTCACCCTAACCCTAACCCTAACCCTAAGCTACCCTTGACTGCTTTTGCCTCCAATAGATTTCCTAAGCACTAGTGTTTTAAGGAACAGTTTAAAAAGAGAATCCTAATGTGATTTCTTGATAATGGGTGTGTTCCTTATCTTATCCTAGTGTCTAAACTCTTCTCATTGGCTGGACCCCAAAATATATTCCTTTACGTGCTAAGGGGTATCTAGAGAGTGGGATAGGTTTAATAACTACCCTCACACTAACACGTACCCTAACCCTAACCCCTACCCTAACCCTAACGCGTACCCTAATCTAACCCGTACCCTAAACCGAGCCCTAACCCTAACACTAACCCTAACCCTAACCCTAACCCATACCCTACGCCCTACTCGGACCGCTCCCCGAACCCGTACCCCTAAGCCGTACCTTAACCTCAATCTAAGCCTAACCCCTAACCCTAAGCTACCCTTGACTGCTTCTGCCTCCAATAGATTTCCTAAGCACTAGTGTTTTAAGGAACAGGTTAAAAAGAGAATCCTAATGTGATTTCTTGATAATGGGTGTGTTCCTTATCTTCTCCTAGTGTGTAAACTCTTCTCCATGGCTAGACCCCCAAATAATATTCCTTTACGTGCTAAGGGGTATCTAGAGAGTGGGATAGGTTTAATAACTAACCTCACCCTATCGCGTA
>NW_026646253.1:0-83375 GCF_949987535.1 Balaenoptera acutorostrata | reverse complement strand
AGGCTCCTACTTATATATGAATACTACACATATACATATATACAGCTTTGATGACTGATGAAATAGCGTAATTTCAAATTATTTCCCTCTCCCTCCCTTCTTCCTTCTTCTCTCCTCTCTCTCTTTCTGTCTCTCAATCATCAAATTCGAAATGTTACTTAACAAGTTTAAATTAATTATGTGTCCCATACTGAAGACTGGCCTATAATATTATATCTTAAATCACATATTTTTATAAGACTTCAGTGCCTAACTAATAGAATTCTTGAAAAACCTATCAAAGTGTTTCAGAACATATGAAATATATCAATTGGACAGAAACAGTTCTTCATTATGCTTTACACATAATTTTGCTCAACTGCTTATTTTAATTAGAGCAGAACTCTAGCTTCTGCTCATTGGTTTAGCATGAGCAATAAAATGAAGTTTATTTAATTTTCTAAAATAAGTAAAGCAGAGTAAAGTTAATTAAAAGTTAATTACAGAATAATGAATCATCTACCCTTGCTGTGCTAGTGTTGCCCAGATGATTAGATGCTGTCCTTCCTGAATACACTTCCATTCCCATAAGCTGGTATTCCATTCATTCCATGTAAGGGTTTTCATTTGTGTACTTTAAAAGTTTATGCTGCCTTTTCCTGAAGGTGTCTTTTTCAGTAAATACACACATACATAGATGTACCTACACACACCTTCCTAGTTTCTCTCCTTTTATATGCTTTCCTCAGGCATAATTTTCATTTAGCCTTCTGATTGCCTTTTAAATTTGACAGAATATACCTATAAAATTCGTTAGTAATTGTTTCATTTCCCAGCATGGCATGTGTAGTTAACCTTGAAAGACAGATTGGACGTTAACTGTAGTGAACCCAACCTTTGCCAGTATCACAAAGGTCATGGATCTGTTCTCCCTGGTCCTGTGTCTTCAAGTAGAAGGTTTTGTACATATTGGAATTAGAATGCTTTTACTGCTCATTAATTCATCATTAAAATGATGTTAACTAATCATTCTCTATAAGGCTCTGGCGTACAGATTTTCTGGCATGAACTGCTACAGCTGGCTCCCAGCCACTTACACCTTCTTGAAAACAACAGCATTCATGTTTTTGGTAGACTTAAATCTTTTTGTCAAATTTTATTGTAAGTAGTATGTCTTATAAACTTTCATTGGGAATATAATGTGGCTTATACTGAGAGTATCTTAATTTTTATGAATGGATATATATATAGAAACACTTGAATTTCAATTTTGCAGCAGGCTTCTCATAGTATAAGAAATAATGTGCAGTGAATATTATGTATACACCTCAATCATGTGTCTTGCATCTTGACATAAATATTAAGGCATTGTAACGAATACTGTTACTTAAAATAGGGAAAGAAATGAATCAGTGTAACTTGGGATATTTACATTGATTCAATACATTCACTTTAGATATTTTTACTCCTTGACTATGTGTCCAGTCTATGTAAGCAGCTATTAGTTTTGCAAAATTATATGAGATTCAGTGGTACAAATGTGATATGAACTAACTACAAACAAGTGAATTCCTGAATCCTTCTTTAAAAGTATACAGATCTTCCTTGACTTACAATGAAGTTACATCCCAATAAACCCATCCTAATTCGAAAATACTGTTAAGTCCCAAATGCATTTAATACACCTAACCTACCAAACATCATAGCTTAGCTTAGCCTACCTTTAACATGCTCAGAACAAGTAAGTTAGCCTACAGTTGGGCAAAATCATCTAACAATGCCTATTTTATAATAAAGTTTGAATATCTTGTATCATACCACATTCCACTAGCCCGAGAAAAGATCCAAATTCAAAATCTGAAGAACTGTTGCTACTGATTTTGTATTGCTTTCACACCATCATCAAGTCAGAAAATCATAAGTCGAACCATGGTTAACTCGGGGACCATCTGTATTCTATATTCTACATCCATAATTTTTCAACCTTCTGCTAAAGGATACATGTAGAGGCATTTATGTTCCCACATGTTGTTAATCAGATGTTAAATAAGAAGGAAATAGATGGAAAAGATCTGAAAATAAAATTTTGAAAGGATCTTTTACACAGGGACTATGAGGAGATGGAAGAGAGTGTGCAATCATGTTTTCACAACTTCTTACTTGCTGTCATGCATTTATCTTCACTATTCTAACACTTTCCCTCATTCTTCTTTTCAGATTTTTTTCCTGCCTTTATATGTTAGTTATGCATGCAACTCCTTCACTATTATATTCTAATTTTCTGGTTCTCAATTTTCCAAACTTTAATATGATGAGAATAATGGTTCAAAAAAAGAAAACCTTTCAATTCAGAAAGGCTGACTTCTATTTCAACTATCATTTTCAAATGTTGATTCAAAACTTCATATTCAAATCCATCTTGCAGACACGGATCTTGGCTGTTCTTTACATTTGCTTATGAAAAATATGTCATATTAGAAAAGTGCCATTTTGTGAGGGGGGTTGTTCACTGTTTTTTTCTTGGCATTACAATTTTTATGGTAATGTTATTTTGATCCATTTGATTCAGATACTTCTCTTTAATAATGTCTGAAATTCTTGGTAGAGAAAAAAATAAAAGAATTCAACCCATACCATAAAGTGAATCATGGGTAGTTTACTATAACTGTGCAGAAGTAAATTATACGGAATGATGGAAATTCCCTCTTCTAGTTTTTTGGTTACAAAGGGAGATGGTCAAATGGATGCCAAAAAGTACTAAGTTTTTATAAACAGCTTCATATTGTCTTCATTCCTGGGGAGAGCTAGGTTTCAAAATGTTCCACCCTCCACAAAGACAAGTTTGTGATTAAAGACTCCAATCTTAACAATCAGAAAGCATTTCTATAAGAACACGATAGAAAAAATTGTATGGATGACAAAGCATTCTACATATATAAGGACCTATTGTTTTTGTATTATTTTTACCTCCTACCATTACTACCAATTTATACATATATTTAGAGTTCAACTTTTATTGTTATGTAATTGCCCCAGTTAATAAATAAGTAAACACCCAGTTGTTATGTCAAGAAAATCCAATTAATTTATAAACTTTATAATATGACTGGCAGGTAGTGACATCATAAAACATTTATCTTCTCTGCCTTGAACCATATGAGTCATCTATTTGGACCATAATACAGTATATACGTATGTTTGAAAGAATTTTTTATATGCTTAACCAGTTACTTTTAATGTTTTTGAATTCTTATTTATTGAATCAAAAGTTTAAACATTATAAGAAGTGTAAAATTGGCAGCACCATGTGTGGAAACTATGAGAAACCATAGATGAAATAATAACGCAACAAGGGCTTATATACATAATGGGACAGAGTGTGTTTCAAAAATACACATGTATTAAATAAAATGTGTTATTATATTAATAATAATTAAGATGTCCCAGAATAGCTAGTTTATAAAAATTATTAATCATATAAAGTGAGCAAAACAAGTACATAAGTAACTAAATTCTAAGCCAGCTAGTACAATAGGGCAGAATGTGCTTCTTTCATGTATATGTAATATAAATGAATAATGGGAAACCAACGTACGTAATATGTTTGTTAACATTTTTACTCTGCTTCACTGAAACTTTCTGCTCAATATGCTATAAGAAAACAAAAATTATGCAAAATTAGTCTCAAATGTCTTTAACTCTGCCAGCTAAATTAACCTCTGAAGGAAAATATAAATTCATAAACCACTGCCAATCTGTGAATGTTGTTTAGGGACTTGTGCAACACAGTAACACACTGAACAGATTGACAATGCAGTCCTTCTCCAACATAGTATTGGGGTGGCCAAAAAGTTCATTCGGGTTTTTCCATAATCTCTTACGGAGAACCTGAACGAACTTTTTGGCCAACCCAATACTTGCAGAAAGAAAAAACTTGCTGGATTCGTTACCTAGTATTGACATTATGGCTTCTAGAACCCAAATAAGAATCTGTGCTGCCTGTTTCAGGCATGATGATCTCCAGTTCTGTTTGAGATAAGAGGGGCATGGCATTAGCACTTCTAAAAGGGAGATGGAAAACCAACGACTCAAATTTAAGAACAGCATGTTGCTTACAAGTTGGTATATTTTCTGATGTGAAAGGAAAATCAAAAGGAGTCAGTATTGCTAAGAGAGCTCTCTAAAATGCAGCTGGGAGGCCAATGATGAAGTGTAACTTATGCATGTCTCAGCCTGGATGGGATCTGACCTTTTCACTACTTACTGTACTTAAAGAGAGCATCCAGAACATCTGCCAGAAACTCAAGATACTTATGGAACACTTAATCTAAAATAACTCATGATAATCATCCCTTAAGACAAATATTTCTTTTCTTGTGTCAGAGCACAACCTCATGGCTTTTGCCTTTTTAAGCCCCTGACTCCTTCTCCCCAGAACTCTCTTTCTGGGGAAGAACAAACCTGTCTTCCAAATTCTAACTCTTAAGACTCCAAATAAACAATTTTCTTACTTGAAGACTTCTGAATTATTTTTTGGTCAACGTTGCAGACAGGATTTTTTTTTTTTAATCTCTTTTATTGATGTATCCCCCCGTCCTAGAACATTGCCTCATACTTACAGGCATTCAGTAAAACATTTTTTAATGAATGAATGTGAATCATTAAAATATCTCACTGAAGGAGAGAGGAGAAATACTTTCTCCCAAAAGAATAAGCATGAATGTAAAATGTACCTCTTTCTAACTATTTTGGTCTGAGTACTGCAGCTTGCAGCAAGCTAAGCCAAACTCCTAGGTCATTTCTTTTTATTTCTCTGTATACTTTTTAAAACTTTAATTGATTTACAATATTGTGTTAGTTTTAGGTATACAGCACAGTGATTCAGTTTTTTGCAGACTGTATTCCATTATAAGTTATTATAAGATATTGGGTATAATTCCCTGTGCTATACAGTAAATCCTTGTTGCTTATCTATTTTATGTACAGTCGTCTGTATCTGTTAATTCCATACCCCTAATTTTTCCCTCCCCTCTCTCTCTCCCCTTTGGTAACCATATGTTTGTTTTCTATGTCTGAGTCTGTTTCTGTTTTGTATATAGATTCATTTGTATTATTTTTCAGAGTCCACATATAAGTGATATCATATAGTATTTGTCTTTTTCTGCCTGACTTATCTCACTAAGCATAGTATTCTCTAGATTCATCCACGTTGATGCAAATGGCAATATTTCATTCTTTTTGTGGCTGAGTAATATTCCAGTCATAAAATCGTCTGTTGATGGGCACTTAGGTTGCCCCCATGTCTTGGCTATTGTAAACAGCGCTGCTATGAACACTGGGTGCATGTATCTTTTTGAGTTAGTGTTTTCGTTTTTTCCAGATATATACCCAGGAGTAGAATTGCGGTATCATATGGTAGTTCTATCTTCCGTTTTTTAAGGCACCTCCAAACTGTTTTTCATAGTGGCTGCACCAATTTTACACTCCCACCAACAGTGTAGGAGGGCTCCCTTTTCTCCACACCGCCTCTAGCATTTATTATTTGTAGATATTTTGATGATAGCCATTCTGACCAGTGAGAGGTGATATCTCATTGTGGATCTTACTTGCATTTCTCTAATAATCAGTTGATGTTGAGCATCTTTTCATGTGCCTGTTAGCCGTCTGTATGTCTTCTTTAGAAAAATGTCTATTCAAGTCTTCTGCCCATTTTTTGATTGGATTACTTGTTTTTTTGATATTGAGCTGTATGAGCTTTTTCTATAGTCTCGATATTAACCCCTCATCAGCTGCATCATTTGCAAAAAATTTCTCCCATTCTATAGGTTGTCTTTTCATTTTGCTGATGGTTTTCATTTGCTGTGCAAAAGCTTTAAAATTTAAATAGCTCCCATTGGGCTTCCCTGGTGGCGCAGTGGTTGAGAATCTGCCTGCCAATGCAGGGGACACGGGTTCGAGCCCTCGTCTGGGAAGATCCCACATGCCGCGGAGCAACTAGGCCCGTGAGCCACAACTACTGAGCCTGCGCGTCTGGAGCCTGTGCTCCGCAACAAGAGAGGCCGCGATAGTGAGAGGCCCGCGCACCGCGATGAAGAGTGGCCCCCGCTTGCCGCAACTAGAGAAAGCCCTCGCACAGAAACGAAGACCCAACACAGCCAAACATAAATAAATAAATTTATAAATAGCTCCCATTTGTTTATTTTTGCTTTTATTAATTTTGCCTTGGGAGACCAATCTAAGAAAATATTGCTATGATTTACGTCAAAGAGTGTTTCACCTATGTTCTCTTCCAGGAGATTTATGGTTACGTGGAACCACAAAAGACTCCAAATTGCCAAAGCAATCCTGAAAGAAAAGAACAAAGCTGGAGGCGTAACCCACCCAGACTTCACTACAGTAATCAAAACATCATGGTATTGGTCCAAAAAACAGACACATTGCTCAGTGGAACAGAATAGAGAGCCTGGGAATAAACCCATTCACCTATGGTCAATTAATCTATGACAAAGGAGACATAGTATATGACAAAAATATACTATGGAGAAAAGACAGTCTCTTCAACAAGTGGTGCTGAGAAATCTGGACAGCTACGTGGAAAACAATGAAATTAGAACACTCCCTCACACCATATACAAAAATAAACTCAAAATAGTTTAAAGACCTAATTGTAAGACATGACACCATAAAACTCCTAGGCCATTGGTGAGTATATCATTAACTCAGCCAGTTATGTTTTTCTCTATCTGCAGACCTGATCATCTCTTCTGCTACAGTTCCATCTATCCTCACATCAAAGACTACTCTGGTTGCCAACCAGAGTTTATCTCTCAATTTCGTAACATATAGACAAGGGAAAAGAACACCAGCAGGGAATATAATCCTTCCCCTTTATAAAATTTAACACTAGCCTGTGTTTACCTGGCTAGCCACATCTCACACCTCTCTTTCTATCCCCACACTGCTGGAACACTGGAGGCAGAGAAGAAGCAGACAATTTTAAGCTTAATTGTAATTAAAATGATTAACAAGCCCAAGAATTTCCAAAATAATACTTCAAGGTTTATGCTGACAGATCCATACTGAGGGCAATTAAAGTCGCATAGCCTCCCCTTGCCAAAAAACAAAATCTAGCCAAAGAAATTCTTAAACATTTCTTTTTTCATTCAACTATAAAATTATTTATTGGCTTTAGCTGACCAGCAAAGAATATGATCAAATGTGGAAAAGACAGAGTTTACTAGTTTTACAAGCAACTATCCCAACTATCAAACTAGCAAGTTACGTGCGTTGGAGATCTTAGCCCTGTTCCATATAACAGATAGATGTCCACGTCAAAGATAAAGTCACTGCTCTTGAAACCTTTGGAAAAACTCAGCAGAAACCAAAAGGCAGAATGGCTTTGAGGTTAAATTAGACATCAGACTAAAAAAAAGTGAACCATATCATATGAAAATATATCACCTTCTTTTTGCAAATAATGGATCAAAAAATACTAGATCAGAAGAAATTAGACCTATATTTTTAAAAGAGAGACAAAGGACATATATTTCTATTTCTAAAACAGAATACATTCAAATAAAAAATAAATTTAACCTTTTTACCTTGCATTTTTATGTACCAAAATGCAGAATAACCCCCAATATTGAAAGTTACAGAACATAATCTAATTAAGTCTACACTTTCCATAATCCTTTCACTATGTCAAAACAGTTTTTCTTTATTTGCGAGCCTTATGCAAAACAGTGAACTTCATATGTATACACAGAGCTGATTCACTTCACTGTAGAGCAGAAACACAATGTTGTAAAGCAACTATACTCCAATAAAAAAAATTAATCCTGTGGAAATAAATGAATCAAACTGGCTTGCCATTTTAAAGACAGAAATGTCAGTCGTTTGAGAGGCAGTGTCAAATATTGGTTAAGAATATGGTCACTGGAGACATCTTCCCTGGGTATAAATCCTGCCTCTGCTGAGAGCTCTGTTGACCTTGGGAGAGTTACTTAACTTCTCTGTTCCTCAGTATACTCTCTCAAGTGAGGATGATAATAGTACCTAATTCATAGATTTGATTGAAGATTAAGTGAAATAATGCAAAGAAGGCTTGTTATGATATCTAGGAAATAATAACTGTTCAATAAATAAATTTCTGTTTTAGTCAGACTAGGGGAGAAAGGTACAGGGCTCAGCAAATCCTGAAAGTTGCTACAGATTACATTTCCTAACTAAAAGGAGAGGAGGGAGACCCTTGTTTCTATTAAAAGGACCCACAAGAAATAAATACAGAGGTGATCTTAGGCCAACTATTAAATGTTAAGGACCCTAAATTGCCCAGGATCGTGGATGCTCTATGCCACGTACTCCTCCGAACTCTACAGGTCTGTAAGGGTAATAGATTATGGAGTTGAAAGAACAGCATTTTAAAAATTATCCCTTAACCATTCCTTTATAGGTTTTTTTTTTTTTAATAAATTTTATTTATTTATTTATTTATTTATGCTGTGTTGGGTCTTCATTTCTGTGCGAGGGCTTTCTCTAGTTGTGGCAAGCGGGGGCCATTCTTCATCGCGGTGCGTGGGCCTCTCACCACCGCGGCCTCTCTTGTTGAGGAGCACAGGCTCCAGACGCGCAGGCTCAGCAGTTGTGGCTCACGGGCCTAGCTGCTCCGTGGCATGTGGGATCTTCCCAGACCAGGGCTCGAACCCGTGTCCCCTGCATTGGCAGGCAGATTCTCAACCACTGTGCCACCAGGGAAGCCCTCCTTTATAGGTTTTTAATGTAACCTTTGAATCACCTTATCCAAAATTTAGCTCAGGTCAATTTCATATCATCTTTTTTTTTTTTTTTTTGCCACACCGTGCAGCATGCGGGATCCCAGTTCCCCAACCAGAGATTGAACCCGTGCCCCCTGCACTGGGAGCACAGAGCCCTAACCACTGGACCGCCAGGGATGTCCCCATATCATCTTTTTAAAATACATACTTTAATTCTATAGTTATGAACAAGGTTTGCAACTAAAATTTTAAAATTGCCTCTGTTTTCTATATGCCTCAGCGTCATATAGATGTCAACTCAGTTATTACATTGACTTAATAGGAAATTTTTATTTAAATCTTATATGCATAAAGGTTTAGAAGTCAACATTGTCTACATGAAGATTTTCTCTTTAGTTTTATCATGTAAATTTAATTATAGAATATACATGATAACTTGACACTAGTTAATCCAGTAAAGTCCATTTTGGTAGCACTCATATAACAGTTCAACAAATACCTCCAAACGTATAAATATTTATGTTCTTATAATTGTGGAAAAGTTAAAAATGCCAAAGTGGCTAAATTATTTTTCATTTAAGACATTTTTAGTTTTTAATTCAAAGCGCATTTAAGACATTTTTAGTTTTTAGTTCAAAGCTCTATATTTCCAATTTGATATCTCATACTGGGTTACAGATACAAACTTATTTATAAAGACTCAAAGCACACTGTATATTTATAGGTGTTTCTACATATTTAGAATGTATTTAATGAAGGTCAAGAATAAAACTGCAAATGAGGTTTATGGGAGTGTTCTAAAGGTTCATTATTATCATTGTGTGGGAAAGTATAATTTTCTTAAGAGAAATGATGACATATACATAATAAAGTCCCTGTCCGTGTCATGACAGCTCAAGAGCATGCCATCGTTACCACCTATGTCACACTGCAGGTGTGCCTGCTATATGGGTGACAGCTGCTGACTTCTCTGATCAACACATAATTATCTCTGAATAAAAATGCACGTTGAAGTTAGCTGGACATAATGGATTGAAGACCCAGGGCAAAATTATCTTTGTCATGGCACACAGCACCACCTGGGGGTAGGAGAGGGCCAGAGAGAAGTGTTGGCAATGATGCAACCTTGAGAAGCCTGCTGTGGTGTGGGTACTTCTGGGGTGTTCATGTTTATCCTGCTTGTCTTCTTTTGGACAGAAGAGGTCACTCGGTTAATGGTTAGGATGCTCCTGACAGAGAAAGGTCCCGCTGATCAGCGATATTCTCCACTGATCTAACTGTATATCTCTCCCTCCGCAACTAGATAGTTTCCATTTGCAGGGTCCCCTTCCCCCATAAGATAATAAATATCATATCACAAGGATGGCAGTGCTCCTTCATGGAACACTGACTGTTTATTAGAGGCAAAAAAGTTTAAGAGAAATGCTAACAATGTTCATTAATGGCCCGCATCCAGGTTTAATGAGGCATGTCAATATGCGGACTGGGCAACATCAGTGGCATAATAGTGGTGGTAAATGGGAGTAATTGTATCCAATTGTACGGCACAGCTTCCAGGAATGAGCCCGAACTGCCAACTGACAATGACAGAGCAATTATGGGAAGGCAAGCGAGCTGTGTCAAATTAGCACTTGGTGAGAACTCATTTTTCAGAGATGTGCTTGCTCTACACCACCACAAGTGATAGCTACTTTATTGTGAGTGATAGGAAGACCAGCACTTAGACTGATGTTCTGATTTGTCAATAGCTGTATTTGAAAGCTTAGTGTCACAAATATATAGAGATATTCAGGGAGAGAGGCACACTGCTCATGATCCGAAGGATAAGAACGTTGCCGAGAAGGTCATCTGTCAGTGTGAGCTGTCAGAGAGAGATCACACTCTATGAAAAGGGAACATTCAGCCGACTTAAGTAATTATCTTTGACTGAGATTTGAAGATGTCTTCTTTTGTTGGCCTACACTGACTGCATAATTTATAATTTACTGCAATCAGCAAAGGGCCAGGAATTGTAACTAAGAAAATTCTTATTTTATTTCCCATAATTACTTTTTTCTCTCTCACTTTTTTTAACTCCTTTAGCACTTCAGAAGTGTAAAGTGGGAAACTGATGAAATTCATTTTTTCTATCTTTCTTAAACGACTCAGCCTCAAGTACATCAGAAACAATATATTTACTTTTGACTGCTGTTTCACAGAGCCATAGCTCTCTACCATCGCCCTATAAAAGGTATAAAACACCCCCTTTATCCTTGATGTATTTTTTTCTTGCTTTATGGGATTACCAGTTAAAGAGGATAAAGGAATAATTCAATTTTGTCTCTCTAGTGCAGAAAAATAAGAAAGAAAACAAGATTTGGAGTACTGAGCACTGAAATTGTAATTCACATCCTCAGATTCTCATCAGTTTGACTGAGTTGTCAAAACCATAAAGAGATAACTGTTACGGTAAATATTTCAGAACAACTATATCGATTAACAGAATTTTCAATTCTTCTTGTCTTCCCCCCCACTCTGTCCTAGGATATATCACAGGATCAATGTCTGTAAAATAATTCCTTTGCCTTTAATAACCTTATGAAAAAAATATTTTGGGACCCATTATATCCTGGAGCGCAATAAGCACAAAAATTTTATTTTTAATATATTTCTAGAAAAAGTAATTACTTAATTTTTGTTAGCTAAAATATAATAGGGGTTTGTAACAGTGTAGCTTTTGATTTATTTTATTCCCTGAATCCCTGAATTAAAAGAAGAGAACCTGTGAAGAAATATTAAACTTCTATTATTTGGCATCATTATCAAATTATTGCTGCTTTGTTTTATTTTTTTCCTTATTGTGACCAATCGATTAATGAATTGTAACTAAAAATTATCAAGATTAGCCTGCCTTCTGGCAAAAACTGCTGTTTAATTCTAGGTGTATTGATTTACTGTAGAGATATTGACAAAAGAATTAATTTAAGTACTTTAAGTCAATATTACTTGAGTGGACACTCTACCTTTTAGGTATAAAGAGATACTCTTAGAATATTCTTCTATTAATATGGTGTAAAATTACTGTCACATAATAAACATTCATTTCTTCCCCTCTTAAAGTCTGCATAGGTTCACGCTGCTCTTTATTTTTCCTCAAGACCCATCATGCACTCATATTTGAAATGAGTAATTGTGGGTTTTAGGATGTTTGCTAATGTATTTAATGTTTCCTCTAAACTTTAACTATTCTGCTAAAAAATATTTTGTTTTCCATAGTTTACCATTTATTACCTGAGATTATTTTAAATTATATACTTTGATGTTTCCGAAAGACTTTTTAATTATTTTTTTAAATATTTCAGAATTCTTTGGACCATTCAGTTTCCCATCATAGAAAGCTGTTTAATTCACAATGCCTTTAGTAGAGGCCCATCATCTAGTCTATAGTGACTGTGCCACTTAATAATGGAATAGTGCATCAAAGTGGCACTTAGGTCTCAAATTGTTATGTATGACTGTCAAAGCGATAAGAAAAAAAGAATTAAAAATGGAGTTGGGAGGGGTGGAAGAAAAATCCTTGATTTGTCTTTACTACTGAAACGTGAATTTGCCAGCCAGGTTCTGAAATCACAACAGCATTGCATCCTCAGCGAGATGTTGAAAACTTGACAGGTACATATTTTTTCAACTACAAACACTTCTATAATGAAAACTAAATATACAAATCTTATTTTTTTTTAATTTTTTTCTTTTTTTGCTCTTGACAGATAGTTGTTGCCAATGGGATTTAATGTTCATGTTCAAGTTGTCAAGAGAAATAACCAATAAGCAATCCAAAGAGCCACGATACAGATATGCAAAGGCAAAAAGCCTGGCTTCTGTGATATACTGAAAGGATTTGAGTGTATAATTAACCAAGTCCAAACCATTGGCACTTAATCTTCCTCCTAATGACAAGTAAAGCCCATTATAGCTCTCCGGGGGGACAAACTGTAACTTGTTTAGTAGTCACCAAGGCTTTTGATCATCATTGTTCTTTTCACTTCATCATTTAAAGATGAGTTTGCTTTGGTCTGGCATTTTTCCATTTATCATTGTTTATTCTCAGAAAGAATAAAAGGGTAATCCCCAATCCAGTAATGAAATTCTGTCATCCTAAGTATTTTTTAAAAATCTCCCTAAATATCCTTATAACCAGAACTATCTACTTTTTGAGTCTGATTCAGAGTATAGCCTGTGTATATAATTTCTTTGGGTCTGTTTTGTGCACACTTTAAGTGCCCTGACAACCACTATTAATACCTACAATGATGCTCAGTGTGTGGTGATTATTTACCTGCTGGTGGCCTCACTATATTACCAAAAACCTTATGGGTATGCCTGGATGTTTTCTGTAGGAAGAAGGAAGGAGACCTGTAGTTGCAGCGCTATTTCCAAGAAATTATAAATTGCAACTGGTTGTCACCCACTGCTCTATATAAATCAGTCTTGCAGAATTGCATTCAACCATTTGCCTGGAGCAAGTGATATTTTTGACAGGTGAGTGGAATTTTGCAAGGCTAGATAATGCTCCACAAACCACATATTAATAACTGAAAACTACAACTCCCATCATGCCCTGCAACTGAACATTAAATAATCATAACCTCTTCAGAAGTTTGTTGTTAATTTTATTTTATTGTGGTAAGAATACTTAACATGAGAACTACTCTCTTAACAGATTTTTTTAAGTGTACAAAATAGCATTATTATCTATAGCACAATGTTGTACAGCAGAGCTCTAGAATCCTGGTAAACACCATTCAATTTTTTTTTTTTTTTTTTTGCTTCTTTGAGTTTGACTATTTTAAATACCTCATATAAGTGGAATCATGTAATATTTGTCCTTCTGTGACTGGCTTGTTTCACTTAGCATAATGTCCTTCAGGTTCACCCTTGAGGTGGCATATTGCAGGATTTCTTTCTTTCTAAATGATAAATAATATTCGACTGCATGTATATACCACATTTTTTTTATCCATTCAACCATGGATGGGCATTTAGGTTGATTCCATATCTTGGCTATTGTGAATAGTGCTGCAACAAACATGGGAGTGCTACTATCACTCTGAGATCAGGATTTCAATTCTTTTGTATAAATACCCAAAAGTGGGATTGCAGGATCATATGGTAGCTCTATTTTTAATTTTTTTGAGAAATCTCTGTACTGTTTTCCATAGTGTTGAACCATTTTGAAATCCCACCAATAGTGTACAAGGTTCCAATTTTTCCACATCCTTGCAAACACTCGTCTTTTGTAGGTGTTTTTGTTTTGTTTTGTTTTTTATAATAGCCATTCTAACAGGTGTAAAATGGTATCTCACTGGAGTCTCATTTGTATTTCTCTGATGATTAGTGATATTGAGCATCTTTTCTAACTGTTGGCCATTTGTATATCTTCTTTGAAGAAACACATATGGATCTCCTTCGTCCATTTTTAATCAGTTTTTCTTTTTTGCTATTGAGTTGTATGAGCACTTTATATTACTAAACCCTTATCAGATACAAGACTTGGAAATATTTTCTCCCATTCTGTAGGTTGCTTTTTCATTTTGTTTCTTTTGCTGTACAGAAGCTTTTAAGTTTGATGTAGTCCCACATAATAGATGTTCAGCCAATAGAAGCTATTATTGTATATTGCTTGACTATTTCATTTCTGCATATGTTTCCTTCTGTCCCTAACCAGGTCCAAGGCTGCTATGAGAAAAGGACAGTGATGGTCATATGACTTCACCTAAGTGTACATGGAGTTCCTGTTACCTATGAACTGATTTGGAACCTTGCTTTGTTAATCAGAAGAGACAAAAACAAACTATAAACTGATCAATTGAATGACTGATTGATAACTTGCCTGATGTAGTTGCACCTGTCTTATTTTTACTTTTATTGCCTGTGCTTTTGGTGTCATATCCAAGAAATCATTTCCAAGACCAATGTCAAGAAGCTCTTTCTTCCCCTGTGTTTTCTTCCTAAAGTTTTACAGTTTCAGATCTTACATTTAAATTGTTAATTAATTTTGAGTTGATTTTTATATATGGGGTAAGATAAGGGTCCAATTTCATTCTTTTGCAAGCAGATATCCACTTTTCCCAGCACTGTTTGTTGAAGAGACCGTCTGTTCCTCGTGTGTTGTCATGTGATTAATATGGGCCTTTTGAATCAGATCTCAAAATCCATAGAAAACAAATCAACATGACAGCCTTAGAAATGAGTCTTAGTATAATTCAGCTCTACAAATTGTTACCACAAAAGTTTCTACATTCTCTTACTCTTTCAGGAAGTAAAAATTAGGATGCTCCTGAAAACTCTATTTTCAAAAGACTATTGCAACTTGAAGAGTCATTTTAGTGTTTAAGCCTCCAAACATTAATTGATACACTCA
Source organism: Balaenoptera acutorostrata (assembly GCF_949987535.1). Lineage (NCBI taxonomy): Eukaryota > Metazoa > Chordata > Mammalia > Artiodactyla > Balaenopteridae > Balaenoptera > Balaenoptera acutorostrata. The sequence goes on along the minus strand of NW_026646253.1, from coordinate 68,222 downwards.
TCTTTGATCTTCTATTTCCCTTTCCCTTATTGTCCACATGTAATTTATCAGCAACTCCTTCTATGCTACTTCCAAAATCTATCCTGGAGTCTTTCTTCTTCTGTCACCTAAATAACTGTAGTAGCTCTCTGGTCTCCCTGCATTCACTATCGCCTCTTCTGCTCTACATATAGTGGGAGGAATCTTTTGGAAATAAAAATCAACCATGATCATTTCTGTTCCACTGAATACACTTGTGTTAAAATACAGCCAAAGGTCTCAACTGATTTGATGCCCACAACAGAAAGATCAAATCTCACCAAAATTCTTAATAGTCCCTGCTCTTTTTGACTCCTTATTATTACGTGGCTGCTTTTCTGTCTGACCCACAGCTCCACTAAACTAACTTCTCATAGGGCTCAATTCCAGTACTCCTTCTTCGGAGAAAGATTTTACTTGCTTCTCCAACAAAGAACATAACTTCTACCGCCCCCAATATATTGGTAGCACAGTGCCGTATGTGTTCCTCTATCATAACATTTGTTATACTAAATTGAACTTTTCTATTTGGGTGCCTCTCTCCCACATAGAATATGCTAATTTTGAGGACTGGCACTGAGTTGTATTCACAGGCTTGTATTCTGAGACTGACAGAGTATCTGGCATTCTAGACCCTTAATAAAATTGGTTGAATGAATGAATGAATGAACCATTCCCAGAGGCAGGAGCCATTGTGTTACATTTAATTCAGTAGAATTGTAACATCTAAACTCAAGACCTAGTTATATTACCTTGAGAAAGAAACTTTGGTTCTCAGTTTAATCACTTTAAAAAAAATGGGAAACACCATTTCCATCACATCCCTCATAAAGTTGTTAAGTGGTTAAATAAGATATAGAAAATTAAGTGCTTACTGCTTAGCAAACCTTCAATAAATGTTTGCTTCACATTGTTTCCTTCTCCGTTTCTAACTGAACTCCCCTATTTAAAACTACACTTTCAATTAACTTATTAAAGAAGAATGGAACCTCTCATGGGATGATCTTTAAGAAGACAACAGAGAACCTGAGAAAAATATATTTAGTATTTAGTCTAAACTATGTTTACACTATGACGTGTTTGTCACTTTTTTCTTCTCATACATTTTACATCAAATAAGTCTCATTTGTCCACATGTTTACAATAATTGTGGCACTCAAACAATTCTGTTTTCTTAAAATGCCTTAGTATTGCTAAAAAATGCAAGGTAGGGACATTTCACTTGGCCATTTGAAATCTGAATAGCTCAAGGTTATAGGACTCTGTGAGTTAACGGGATGAGATTTGTGGTTTAGCAGGCAGCTTTCTAACATACTGTCATAAATGAACTGAATGAAATACTATTGGCTGTCTTCTTCTAAGGAAAAATAATCTTTCAGCTTGTAGTTATAATTTCCAAAAAGTTACAGACTTCTAAATATCCTATACATTAATGTGTAAAGGTTATATGGGAAACCATGTGAAGTAATCATTCCCATGAAGAAAATCCATGTATATTTATGTGATAGTTTAAAGAAAATGACCCTACATTTTATTTGGGCAAGTGAAGAAGATAAGGGAATTATGATCATAAATAAGTGAAATGTATAGCATCTATAGAAACAGGATAATATCAAAACTATATTCTCAAAATCAGTCACTATAAAAAGTTATATAAAAAAAATTATAATATATTTGATTAGTCAATGCCCGATCTGGAAGTCTACTTTTCTAAATCTGTATACAATTTGCAAGATGTTTCAGGATTTGCAGTGCTATAAATCTTAATGTATATGCATTTAACAAAAAATCGCACAAAATACACACCAGGTCTATGAAAGAGTATTTAATGGCGTTGCTTTTCTTGGTTTTCCATGCAGGCTTTACAATCACATATTAATCCAGATTCCTTAAGCACTGTTTCTTAAAATTGGAATGGATGTACAGAATATGGAAAACAGATTAGCTTATTCAGTAATAAGTAGGTTATCTGATCCTGGCAGATTAGCCATAGTATGATCCTACCGCAAAGTTTTCCCCCCACCTTTCCAACCGTCACCATTTCCATTTAGAAGGAATGTAGAATTAGGCAAAGCCACAAGTGAAGCACTCCCTGTAGATTCTTACTCTTCCTAAGCCTTCAGCAAAATCTTCTCTGGAATCAGAAGGTAAATGAAATTAAGAAGCAATAATATATGGCTTGACTTTGGGGTTTTTTTTTCTTTGATCTGGAAGACACAACTACTCTGTCTGATAACTGTGTGATACAAATCAAACCTAGTGTGTTCCCCATTTGAAGCCTAAAACCAGCACTTTACAACAAACATCAACAATGTTTTCCTTTTAATTCTGATACCAGTTTATTCATGACACTTTGAGATTCAATTCTGAAGTGATAAAGTCTGATATGCCAATTTGACATCAGAAGATAACACCTATTATTTTTTTTAATGTATTTTATTTATATTTATTTTTGTCTATGTTGGGTCTTTGTTGCTGCGTGCGGGCTTTCTCTAGTTGCAGTGAGCAGGGGCTACTCTTTGTTGCGGTGCGTGGGCTTCTCATTGCGGTGGATTCTCTTGCTGCAGAGCACAGGCTCTTGGCATGCGGGCTTCAGTAGTTGTGGCCCTTGGGCTCAGTAGTTGTGGCTCACGGGCTTAGTTGCTCCGCAGCATGTGGGATCTTCCCGGACCAGGGCTCGAACCCGTGTCCCCTGCATTGGCAGGCGGATTCTTAACCACTGTGCCACCAGGGAAGTGCCCAACATCTATTATTTTTTAAATGTTGTAATTTTGACTCAGGTAAGTTATCCAATGTATTTAAGAGCTGACCTTTATCATGATTTTTTTTTTTCAAAAGCAAAAAAAGAAAATATCACAAAAATAGAAAATAAAGCTAGCCTTCATAAAGCAGAGCATGGACTTTTCAAATAGCAATTCTCTCTCTTTCCTATGAACATCAATGACATTGCAAACCAGACATGTAACAAAAAAGAGAAATACAATATACCCTGAAAGTGGAAAACAAGGTCAGAGGTGAGGCTTTAGCTAAAAGACTTTCTTTAGGCAACAGAGACAGCAAATCAAGCTTATTCTTTTTTCTGTTCGAATCCTCATAAAAAAAGCCATAATACTTCAGGTTTTTACTTTTCCTTCCATGAAGTGCTATGTTAACACTTTCCTGCATTGTTATTTCCAAACATATTATGCATAAACCAGCACTGAAAAAGACTTAATTTTTTAAAAAGGAAGGAGAGAAAGAAGAAGAGAGGGCAAGAGAGCTAACAGGAGGGAGACGGGACAGAAGAGGGAAAGGGAGGGAGACAGAGGGAAAAAGATGAGGAAAGGAGAGTGAGGGAGGCAGGTAGAGAGATACAGACAGAGAGGAAGAAGAAAAGAAAACGGAAGGGAAGAGAAATTGGAGGGATGGAGAGACATGTTTTATGTCAATCTGGTGTATCTGATTTGGGTAAGCAAATTAAAAAAGAAATCTAACACTATTAACAGAGAAATCTAGAAGTGTTTCATGGCATGAGGATACTTTAAATAAGTCTAACCAGGTATGAGACCAGATTTCTATATTTCTTATACTTGATCTACTTTATGATTTCCAAACTTATTTATTTTTGTCCCTTTCATTAGATAACTCTTATAAACGTACATCTACCAGATTCCTCACTATGATTTTTATTTGTTTATCCTTCTGAAGTATTCAGTTCCTGGTGACTTACTTCTACTTCCCTTAATGTATTTCTTATTTGTTCCTCTTTGCCTTATCGCTTTCTCTTCGTAAGTTTAAAACATCATCTTATCATAGGGATACATGTAGTATTATTGGTTTTTTTAAGTCTGTTCCTAAAGAATGGACCAAAAGCAAAGTGGAGCCATTAGAATAATAATCTATTTCAATGCCTTAAACTGGCTTATTCAAAGCTCACCTGATTGTTGTTTTACAAAAATAAATGTACTTATTTATAATCAATAACTGTTTAAACACTTTACAATTTATCAAAACTAATACAGAGAGAATATAAAGAATTTTGTCTTTGATCTGGTAGTCTATTAAATGATGAATTATTTCAACCATTCGTTATATTATTATTCATTTATGCAATTGTATCTCACTTTCACTTATTTTATCCTATCCTAAAACATCCTTAGCCAATAACAAAGGTGTCTATCGTGTAGTAGAAATCTTTGCAGTGAGATTATATTTATAAGTGTATCTAAGAAATAGAGTGAAGGGATTGTGACTAAATTCGTAGTAGGGGGAGGGGAATAAATGGTTCTATTTGTAAAGAAGAGGGGCACAGAACACTGTACAACAATTCTCCCTGAAACATTTGAAAATTGATCTCAGTTTGAGCTGAAGTCCTTACCAGCCTCACCTCGACAAAGTGCCCAAATGACTTTTTAAAAGGGTACAGCGCAAACCAGGGGAGAATGAGGGAAAGGGCAGGTTTGAAACTTACAGTGTTTCTATAATCAATACTCTGCTCCTGAACAAAAGTGTAAAGAGGTGCACAAATGTGCTAAACTGCATTTCAAAAATGACATCGTAATTGCTGGCACTGCCCAGCCTACCCTGGCCTCAGCATTGCCAGGTTTTAAATTTATTTCAAACTGTTCTTCCAAAGCCTGCCTAATTTTTTTTTGGTCCAAATAGCAGCAACTCTCAGTTAGTGAACAAAGCTTCAGGATTTTTCTTACTTACAGCTAAATTTAACTTTACCCATCCAATAAAAAAGAAAGAAGCGAGCCTTTATTATCTCCCTGGATTTCTGGGTATGACACCACATCATAGAGAAGTGGTTATTCGAGACAATGGCCTACCAAGGTGAAGTTTGTAATAAAGCCTATTATGTGGTTTCACCATTGACACTAATGGAATGTAACAGTGATTTAGAATGATTTAATGGTTCCCAGGTTGTGCTCTAATAGTGCTCTTTATATTATGATGTATATCACAAAACCTAATGTGGCTGTTGTGATATATTGACAGTATTCATGCTGTTTCATTTTTTTAGAGGAATTTAAAAAACTGTCAAAGAGGAAAATTAATAGCTGCAACTGCTTTATTTTCAAGGGTTCTGTTTTTTAAATGTATGTGCATAAATTTCCATTTGGTGCCACTCTTAGGCTAATAAATTCATTTGCATTTTCATTCTGAGGTAATAAAGATGTGTGCATGTGTATACGTTTGTGTGTGTATTTATGCATGTGTGTATATACATATATACTTGTGTTTGAAATCCGACTTGGAGAAGACTGCACTGTCATTTCATATGTTTACAAAATGGTTCTATTAGATTAAAATGTACCTGAAGGAAGAGTACAGGAGAAATCATAGTTTTATGGTGTAAGATAAAAGTATTTACTTTCAACTGTGAAGCAGAAGGCTAGGATTTTAGTACTAGTTCACTAAAAAAACAAAAACATAAACAAAATCCCTTGGGTAGCTGGCATGTGAGCTCTTAGATTTCTGAGTAAAAGGAGAATAGAATTAGTCTAGAAGGAGAACTGACGCAGCAACGACGCCCTTAGAGCTTGTAAGCATCACAACAATGCCTGATCTTTTATGGAGGCGTATTTTGAACTCAAATAGAAGGTGAACAACATTGCAAAATTTAAACCTCTTATTGTCGAAAGTTGTCAAACTGGAGAGTTGTAGATAAAACATAAAAAGAGGGAGGGTTTTCAAGAGCCTCCATGTTCCATCTCTCAAACATTTTGATCACTACTTCTTATCTGCTCAGTTTGTTCTCTTTCTTTGGAATGTCCTACTTTCCCCATTTCCACGTAGCATTCATTTCTTAAGAAATCTAAAAGACTTTCTATAAATCCTACTCAATTTATGAAATCACCTTCCTCCTTTCCAGCCCACAGCAATTTTCATGGGTCTGACCTCCCTTTATAGTCGGTTAATATGCAGTTCGGTCATTTGCTGTTACATTTCAAGTAAACACATGATAAGCATTCAGCATATACCTTCTAATTATTTGATAGATTGATGTGATTGCATTTTACTTCACCCAACTCTACTGCAATCCAACCAGACCATGCCTTCTTGTGGAAAAGAAGGCTACCATATTGGTTGGCTATGAGGCCTTCAGATATTGGATTACTTCAATAAAAAATAACAACTTGATCATGATAAGAGCTTTTTTATGTGAGGAAAAATACTCCTGAATTCTATACTTAATTTATTACAAACTTGTACCACATAGAAAAAATATTACTTTTAATATTTACTTGAGGTACATAATTTTCTTTATGTTACTGTTGGTATTGCATCTTAAATGTAATCACAGATATATCTGAATAAATATATATAACTTTTACCTTGAATCCCTCTCTCCACCTGTATAAAGATCACTAGCATACATCATATGCACATGGGTATAGGTATGCCTATACATGTAAGTTGACTTCTGGTGGGTCCAGAGAATTAATTATAAGAGAAACAGTGCATTTTCATTTAATACATACAGGGCAACATATTTATACAAATGCATGTATTAACTTCAGGGCATTTTTAAACTATAACATTTGTAAAGTATATGACATTCAATAACGAGCTAGTTATTAAATTAGCTTATTTACATCTTTTCATTTGAAACCTAATGGTTTATGTATCCAATTGGCCATTTTAAGCTCTCTTTGCCAAAGCTGGCAAATTAGAAAAAGTAAATAGAAAAGGAATGAAAAGAAAATTTGAATAAATGAAAATACATCTTATTCTTGGCTGGGGACACGCAATACTGCAAAGAGGCCAATTTTCTCAAAAATTAATGTATAATGTAAATTTAATATCACACGAATTTTGGTGAGAAGTCAACAAAATGATATTAAAGTTTATCCAGAAATGTTAAGGTAAAAAATCTAAAACATTTTGAAAGGAAAAAGAAACTATTATTAAAACACATTAAAAAAAACAAATTTAATTATAACAGCTCATAATTAAGTTCTGGAATAGACAGAAAGTTTTAACCAAGTGGGAAGTCCAGAAATAACTTCAAGTGTATATTGGAATTTAGTGAATGACAAAGTTGACAATTTAAATCAGTAGAGAATAGTGTATTAATTGAGAAATAGTATTTGGACAACTAGCTAGCCATTTAGGGATAAAAAAGGAACAATAAATGATGCTGGGTTTATTTTACTCCTAAATAACCCCCCTAGATCAAAGATTTAACTGTAAAATTTGAAACCATAAGAGATCTAGAAGAGATCATTAGTTAATTAAAAAAATAATAATTTGTGGTGCTTTGAGTAGAGAAGGTCATCCTAAATATAGACAAAACCCTAAAACCATGAAGAAAGAAGATCGATAAATTTGGTCACATAAAAACAAAAACCTTTGTGTGGCTAAAGATAGGATAAGCCAAATCAAAGGGCAAACTAAAGGAAATATTTGCCATAGACAAAAATCTTAGTAAATTTGTAAGAATTCTTAAGAAATCAATAAAATAATCAATCCAATAGAAAAAAAAATGATTAAAGACAGCAGTAAATATCACACAAAAAAATGGCAAAAATGGTTAATAGAAAAAAAACAACGAGCACAGAACTATGCTCAAAGTCAGCCATAACAAAAGAAATGCATCACGGTAATAATGTGATTTTTTGTTTGTGTGCACTTAAAGTTTGATAGTTCCCAGTGCTGTTAAGGGTGTGAGGGAATATGCATTCTATACTGTTGATGATATAAGTGCAATTTTTTAAGGCAACTTGCAAAATCTACTGATATTACCCAATAAACATTAAAATGTGCTTATATTCATTGGTAACCATGGAAATACAAATTAAAACAACAATGAGATACTGTTTCATGCACCAAAGAATGACTAAAATTAGTAAGACTAACAACACAAATCTCTACTAAGATATAAAACAGCAGGAACTCTCTTACACTGTTGGGGAAGAAATACATTGGTACAACCTGTTTGAAAAACGCATCATTTTGTCAATTTGAAGATATGTCTGATTTATGATCCTAATTCAACTCCTAATTATACACACAACCAAATAACCTGCATACACTGTGTTTAAAACAGCATGATTTGTAATATTCCAAAACTAGAAACCCAGATGTTCATCTGCTGTAGAACACATAAATTAGTCAAGTGCTATTCATAAAATAGATAACAACAATGAAAATGACTCAATTACTGAAGTATACAACTACAATGAAGAATCTATCCAATATAATTTTAAGTGAAAGAAGCCAGATACAAAAGTGATTCCATGTATATAAAGACCAAACAAAATTTAACTTTAAAGTTAGAAGTCAGAAAAGTGGTTACCTTTGGAAAAGAGGAAGGAAAAAAGATGGAAGTAGCAATTGTCAAAGGTCCAAAGGATGTTGTTGGTTTGCTGCCAATTTTGTATTTGTTGACCTGTCTGGTGACTACTCAGATGCTCACTTGTGATCACTCTTTGAGCTATATATTTATGTTTTGTGCAAATGATCTGAATGGGTGTTATACTTTACAGTAAAAGGTTTAAAAAACAAGAAAGGGCAGGTTAAAGGGAAAGAATAAAGAGATATTCATAATTTTTAAGGCTCAAAAAAACCTCTGTAGGTTGCCATAATGGTCCTTAATAATAATAGTAGCTTCTAAGCCAGTAGCTTTAGAAATGTAAATATAGATATAACTGGTTAGTAGACTAATCATCCATTGATTTTAACCTGTTGGTACAATTCTGCCATTAAATATGGAATTATAAAAGTCACAGAAAATAATACTTACTTTTTTCATACACACAAGTATTCTGCCTTCTTATCCTCATGCTTTAATTAAAGTATGGGGAAAACCCTGATAAATATAAATAGGCTAAACATTTTGATGGCTAATAAGTTTATGGCTTTTTAGAACTTTGTACATCGGTGGGATTATCTTCATTCTCTGGGAGTTGTTCTAGATCTGAAGAAAATTCCAGGCCTGAGAAGAATAAAGACATTCTGTGCACCCATTTAACCAATTCAATGTTTATTAAACTCCCAGTATATTCTGATTACCATAAGAAATAAGACACAGTTTTTGACCTCATGGCCTCAGAGATCAATTTAATAAGAGATGAGCCCACATAAAGACCACGTTGCATACACTGCATGGCATGGTTACCTTCAGAGTCTTACCTTTCCTTAAAATGAAAAACAGAATTTCAATTCGGAAAAGAATAAGGTGGCTTTCCTCAAATGGGGGGTAATTAGGCCATCATGGCTCCTGTTATGGAAAAGATGCAGTCTTGCTGGGAGAGGGTGGCCCCTGAGCCAGAAAGAACGTGTTTCAAACATAGTCACTGACTTTGCAACAAGGTGACTTTCCTGAGCCTCAGTAAGGACAGCTTAAAGAACGAAAGTATCTCACAATCCTGTGTCCGTTAATTGGAGTTATATAGACTGACTGGCCACCTATAGGTGCTTAATAAATTTTAGTTACCTTCTCCTGTTTCAACTGTTTGCTATAGTCACTTGACTAGTGTCTTACTTCCCATATTGGTCTGTAAGCTTTTTGAAATTAGGGATCATATCTTATTCTTCTTTATACCCCTTATAGAGCTTGGCATAATGCCATGTGCAGAGCTGAAATTTCACATTTGCTGAAGGAATGAAATTTTTTCAACCACATACTGACTATGAGAAATGAAGATATGTGCCCTTAATTCTGCTGAAGCTAAAGGAGAACCTACTCAATGAACCCAAACCGAATGATGCTTTACTCACATTCACTCTAGAGAAAACTAAATATGTATTTAACAACTGTCATTGGGAACATGAGGTTGTTATACAAAAAATAAATAAATAAAAAGGGACTACTGCTTTGTGTAAGGAGATGGTAGGAAGAAATAAGTTTCAACTCATTGAAGAAGCTTGTAATACAATGGTTAGCTATAAAGACTGACTTTTTGTTGTCCTTGTAGAACCAAGTTATTTAGAGTCATATTGCTTTTTGCAGATACACGTGATGCTGAATTTTAGAATTTTGTATAAAATATAGCCTCATCTGAAATAGCTTAGCTACTTGATGCCAGGATGTAGAAGGAGTAGATAAATTAATGCCAAGGTCCTTTAAAGCCCTATGATTCTTTGACCTATTTGGTTTTCCCTTCTATCTCTCCTCTTAGGAAAGCTCTGAAAACTTTAAACATAAAATTAGACATTAGCAAAAGAACTCTAAAGCTGTCCAACTATTCCTCTTATACTAGAATGGTACATCATAATGAAGAGTATCAATGTTCTAGGTGACAAAGGTCATACATATATATGATAGGTAATAATCACACCATTGTGTGTTAATAGCACACCTATCCCATCCTACTGTATTTGAACTTTCCATGAAAACAATAGCCTGTGGTGAAACAGCTTGTCGTGGATACTAATGAAAAATTACCCGATGGGATTCCTCCTGCATTCATTCTGCCCCTGAGGTCTGGAGAGTCACTGAACACAAAAGTGAGATTTTCCTCTATCTCTTATATTCTGCCAAAAATTGTACACAAATTCAGAATATCTCAAGTGGCAAAAGTGGGTAACATGTGCAGAATGGTTTTTAGAATACAACCACACATTGATTAATTACAGTGCTGAATGGAAAGAGGACAGGTTGACGGAGGGGGAAAGTCATTTGTTTTTGACACCAAAGTTATTTCAAGCTTACAAGCAAATAGATGTTCACTTTTGTTTCTAATTTTGTATAGCACCTTGCCAGTGGTGAACTGAGCAGATTCCTACAGAATAAAAACAGGCAAAATGTCTCCCCTATGTAACCTTAATGTTCTCTAAAAATAACAGTGTATTCTCATCACTGGAGCTTTCTGTTCCCAAAGATTCTATACAGTAGGTTTGGAAAAGTAAATGAGGGAATGACTAAGAAATACAAAGACTTTTTGTAAGATAATAAAATACGATTTGAATAATTATTATCCCATTTTGATTTTTCAACTTTAGAGTCTCTCTCTACATGGGTCAATTTCTAGTGCCTTAATTAGCAAAATAAAAATAACAAAAAACGGCAATTTCCTACACTTTCTCTTAGTTTCTTTTTCTTTCTTTTTTTTTTTGATTGCAGCCTGTAGCAATAATTATATTTTACAAATGCAAAATACCTCATTTAAAATGCAAGCTTCCCAGAAGTTGGCCAACTCTCACGTGCTCAAAGTGGCAGAAACAAGTAAATCATTTTCTCTGACATCTTCCCCTGTTAAAACTCCTTTTGGCACATGCACTGAATATGAATCAGCCACCATATAAATACATTTCTGTGTCAATATTTTTTATTGCAAAATATTTTGCCCATTGGAGTAAAAGAAGAACAAGGGTTCACAAATCAGATTACTAGCTTACTAGCACATTTCTAATTTATACCTTGCACCGATAGCCTTTAAGCCACAGCTGACCTCTTATTTTGTGTGTGTGTGTGTACACACACACACACACACACACACACATATATATATGTATATATTAGCTGGAAACAATTCATCAAGTAAGTTACCCCCTTTCCTTTCAAATCCACTTGTATTACTAAAAGATTGAGTAAAGACCTCTAGGGACCACGGGCAATTTTTGACATGGGTCTCAACAGATTAAACTATGCGGGGACAATATAGAATACACTGCAGCAATAACATTATCACATCACAGGCTGATTGAGAGGCATTTCCTTGCATTTCTGTCCTTTTACCATAAGCCAATAGTAGCCACAGGCATTTGACTGGAGAGCCTGGAGGATTGACAGGCCTGGCAGTCATTACACGCTGGATTGAATACTAGATTACTCCAAAGTGGCTGAGGGTCAGGGATCAGTGTGTTCCCTTTTGGCACTAAATGACTTTAATATCCTTACTGTATTAGTCAATTACTTTAAAGCTGCTGCTCTCTGAGCTCTCTCTGCCCCCCTGCAGTTTACTGTGGACATCTGAATTGCTCCCATACTTAACCCGCACATCTGCTTTTAGCTGTCAAAAGAACAGTGCTATCAGTGGAGCTATTGACAATATGAAAAGAACTGAGATACTTGCTGGAGGTGTCAAGTGCCTCTTTCTTTTGGCTGCTTAGTTTAAAAAAATAAAAAAAACTTAATAACTCAGTTACAAAGGTGGTCTTCAAAGAAAAGGAACTCAGAGTCTTTTAATCTATTGGCATGTAAAGTGACCAATAGGAAAGAAAATGGTGGAGTTGATTTTCTTTTTTATTACTCACTTCCATAAATTATGCATCTTCTATGTAGGTTTTTATGAAGTTTTGTGAACAAACACTTTGAATATAACTGTGAAAGAGTGGCACCTGAGTGAGGACCTATATCAAAGTCTTTATTTCATTTCACGATGGTTCCAGTGATAGTGGAGAATTATACTGCACTTCTCAATTTACTGGTGCAACACAGTGAAGAATTTTATATCATAGCCACTGAATTTTTAAAAGGTCTGGTGTGGCTTGGTGTTAAACCAACATGTCGAAATTAAATATGCACTAACCTGATTTGAAATTTAAAACTACTTGAAAGTCGTGCCTTCAGTGTTTCAGAAAAAAGTGATATGATTCCCACACAAGAGTACATCTGTTGAGCGGGCCCTGACTTTCATGTGTTTGCATGTGGGTATAGAGTCTGTTTGCTTGTGAGTGTCAGTGACAGCATGTGTAAGTCACAGCACTACAATGATAGTAAGGACATCACAAATTTCTAAAAGATTCTTAAGAGCTATTTCACATAGAAAATTTTTTAAATGGACAGAAACTTACAGAAGGGTTAACACATTGTCGTTAGCTTACTTATACCATAACCTTGGAAAACCACTGACTTCCTACTTTAAGGCCTCCTTTCAATGAAACTATCTGATTATTTGAATGAAAAGTACTCAACTGTTTTGCTAAGTTTCCATTACTAATTTTGACTTTTGTGTATACTAAATTATATATAGATACAAGCAATTCTTCACAGCATAAAATTTAAGTAAAAGCTTAATTTTTTCTAAAATAATGACTAAATAAACAAATACAATGGAAAATTTTTCACTTGTTTCTAAAAATTTGAACCCATAAGCTGTGATTTCAGGAACCATCCATCTCTCCTGCTTCGAAAAGATTCTTCTCATTTATGAAAACATACCACAAAACACAATGTCAGCAGAAACATAATATAACCAACCCAAGTCAAAAATGGGAAAGAAATTACAAGTTTAGATTGTTATCAAGTCAGTAGAGAAGACAGCTTTTGTCATCAGAGTGGCACTTTTAAGGTGATTTAAAGGGGAAATGGCATGAAATTGTAAGATTTGAGAACCATTCTGTATTATTTACTAAATATAAAGATTTTGACCCAATTGTCAAAAATGACATCAGCCTGATCCTAAAGATTTAAAATACACCTTTAATATAGGACAGTTTCCAAATCTTATCATTTCAAGCCATTTTCCTTTAATTAAAATGTTGGGTTTTTTTCATTAGTCTAGTTTTTATGAGTGTAGATCTTATAATTAAACATGGAATGAACTACATAATACTTGGGACTTTAAAAGCTGATATTATTCCTACCACAGGAAAGACAGACATACCAGAAGACAATATTATATATTTCCTTTCAGTGGACATCTATTAAAAATACAAATATTACTGCCTTGGGAAATTAATTTCAGGATTTTGCTCATTTAAAATTTAGTCAGCAAAGTACCTTTAAAAACTTAATACCTCTTGGCAATCATGCATCATTAGCACTTTCCATTCATTTATATTTTGTTGTGTTTTGGGAATTGAGTATTCTAGGGAAGAAAGGTAGCCTGACAAGAAAGTGATTGAGTCAGCCCCCTTGATAGCTGGGATGACAGAAGGTGAAGAACTGTAGCTGCAGCTGACAACTTCTTTAAAATGAGTCACTTATAAATATTTACAATTCATAATTCAACAATAACTCTAAGGGTGGCACATAAACAGAAGTATCTGATGGTTTGTTTGGAATCCTGATCATTACTATTTTGATAGAAGTGTGTTTCTATTAGGAAGTGTTTTTTTTTTACCAGTTCATATGGAAAAGTCTAGTCTTTCCTCTATGTCTCATCATTATTTCTAATAGATAACTTCCTCCTGCAGTTTACTTACCACATTTTATTTCTGTAAGAAACATACTTTGCATTTACAAAAGGTTAACTTCCTCTTCCATTCTGTCATCATGTTTAGGTGGATACATTTAAATTATATTTCCTCTAGAATATATATTATAAAGTAAATGGAGTAATTTTTTACAACACCATACACTAGTTATCTTTTAAACACAAGAATGACTATCATTGCAAAGTCTGCGAAGTAAAATACTGAGTTATCTTATGAAATACAAAAATCTACAACAATCTGTTAGTGTAGCATCTGATTTTCATTTTCACAAATTTCATTAATGCTTCCCTAATGTAACAAGGAGGATTTAAGTGACCAATAGGGTTGTTGGGTGTATACTCCTTTCTTTCTGACCTAGTGAGTAATGAGGCAGACAATCCCCTGACCCATTATGCCTTCAAGTGTGGAGTGGGAGTGCAGTTAACTTTCAAAAGATAGAAAAAGGTACATATTGTTTATGACAGTGAAAAAGAAAACATGCAGAATTATAATCTATGTGTTGTAACATCTTTCTCAGTAATTACATAGGAAATTAACGGCCACAGTCTACGAGTTTCCCCTCAGTTGCAGTACGAAATGTGAATATTTCATATTCACATGTGCAGTAAATCATTCAATATTTTCTGATTTTAGAAAGAACGTTAACAATTTCTGAAACAGAATATAGTCACTCGAGAGTAAATGGTTTTAAGCAGTGACAAGTTTACTTTATAAGTAGCATAAATAAGGGTGAGAGAGGTTTTCGATAATATGATCTTTTCTTCAACCATGTCTGAATGCTTCCTGATTTTCTTATGAAAATGTGCACACATGTGTGTATCTGTGTGCATGTTTAGTAATTCTGGTATAAAGAACTGACAGTTGTTTAGGGAAGTATCATTAGAATCATTTAAAATGTCTATTTCCCTTTGAATTGCTTCATACATCAACAATTAAAAGAAAACTCTACAGAATCTGCTTGTCATGGTTCATACTTCAGTATGTAAACAATTCACTGACTGTCTTTGCATGAGAGTAGAGCTCATGATTTTCAGTCTGAAAATGACATATACAAATAAAGGAACTAAAGCATGGAAAGTAACATGTTTTGGTCTTGTGACTAATGGTAACCTCGCGCTATTGAATTACTGAACTGTGTCTGAGAACTAATGAGAAAATTTTCCCAGGGGAATCTTTATCCAGTGCACTTGGAGAGCACCTCAGGGACCTATTCCGAGTCTGTCACCTTCCCTGTCTCATTGACACTCCACTTCTTTACCACCATTACACTGTGCAACCATTTCACTTCACACCTCACGATTAGAATATTAAAAGGAGAGAATACTACACGACTTGTTCCAGATAGCAGAGTTGTTTTTGACACTTAGAATAGAAATTGTCACCAGAATATCATAAAGACATGAGAGTCTCCAACTGAGTAGAACATTCTAAAGCTTAAAGCTATTTTATTTCGTAGCTAATGAAAACTTCCAAGAAATCTCTTAATGGCGCATAATTCATTTACTCAGAGTTATTTAAGGGCTGCATAATTTTAACCAAACAGAATAACTGAACTTTCAAAGTTACAAAAAATGATTCTGCCATAGAAATATAGCTTGGGTCATTATTATACTGATCTTTTGTTGGTTATTGTTGTTTGATCGTATATATACTTGGATAGAAGGTATGGCCCTAGATAGAGGGTGACATTCTTGTACTGGTCAGTGGTTAAGATTAGCACTGTTACCACAGAGGTCTTACTGTAGTGAATAAGGACAATGTAATTACTTCTAGAACTAATAGTGACATACCTAACAGGATACTCCTACTTTCTGACACAAAGGAACAAAGAAGATGGAAAGATAAGACCGTTTAAGAAGGTATTCCACTATTACAATGCTTTATATATGTATATATATTTTTTACATATATAATATAAACATTTATAAGTATCTGTTTTAGCAAGAAATTATTAATTAAGGAATTCTCTTATGAAAACTGGGAACTATTTTTTATCAGACGCAAAATTCCTGCCACTAAAAAGACAAAACTGGTGTTGATCTCTTATTTTATCCTTTCCAAAACTGTGAATACTGCCTCTGTGGTTAGGCTTTATTACATCCCTATAGCAGAATAAACATTGTTATTTCCATTGCTGATGTCAGGCTATTAAATTAAGAGCATTACATATTCATGTTAAAGACCGTCCCATGCACATTTAGGGTTGGAATTTATTAATTCTCCAATGACCTTAGCAGTTACCTGTATATTTTGCAAAATATACTTTGCACAATAAACCCCCCTTACTAATAATATTATTGCTACATTTGCATTTGCCCCAAATTAGACAACCTCTTCTTAACAAATGGTTAAATTCATATGCTCCATGGCCAAATGTAGACAAATATTACTGAAGATAAAATTCTACAGAATAATAAACTTCTACGGCCATTCTTCTTCTATAACAAAGTATCATTTTTATTATATAGCTTTAGATGTTTCATAGTCCTGGTTTGGTCATTTAGGTTTTCACTATGAACATGCATGCTGGGATTTGGTACTTTAAAATTTTTCATTCCTGAATTGACCTGGTATAGTGGTATTTCCCTTTCAGAACCTTATTGCAGACCACAAGCGGATTAAAGCAAATTTTAAATTTTAAAGCAAATTTCCTTCCAGATACATCCAGAAAGATTTATCACTCTGACAAAAGTAGGATTGAAAAATTTCAAGTTCAGGGGACAGTGGAAAGTTTAAAGGCTTGAAATCCATTTGTAACAGTGGGATTTGGGATGAAATTATCTACGAACTATCCATCTTGAGGTAAGTTTATCAGTCCAATATACTAAGTCCAGGGAAAAGAAAGAGATAAATTAGACGTGAGTCCTGGTGTCACTCATGCTTTCAGTGTTCATTAAGCATCTATGTTTTTGCTTCTTTAGATCCATTTTATATCATATGTTAGGATGAGAGCTCATCTTATCCTTCTGTCTCATGGACCTTTCTTCCCATTGTAAAAAGACATAAAAGCTAAATTTTGTCTCTTTCCCTCAGATATGAATTCTAAAAAGTTATTCTTTTGATATGTAATGTAGGTCTGTTACCGTGTCTGTTAATTTAATGTGATACAAGTCAAGAGAAAGAGAACCAGAAAGCTCTAATTTCTGTTATAATATTTGTATTTAAGTACTCAAGTATTAAAGTGGTATTTGCCCAGCGAGTTGAGTTTACAATGCTTTTCCACATGGGTATCTTGAGCTTAAGTAGATGAAACCTTGTGACTCTTGAGTGGTAATGATTCAAAATATAATTCACATGAGGGAGTTAAACACACACTCATAATAAGCCTACATGAGCCATCCGTTACAAGGGTTTCCTTCATTTTCTATGCGAGAGTCACAAAATAACTTCAAACTTTGTCCCAGAGATGAAATCAAAAGTCCACCTCACATACATGAAAAGGGCATCTCTATGGATTTAAACCAAGACCCAATTATTCAGGAGCAGTTTATTTGGCTCATGGCTAAGTCAAAGTTTGCTACTTCTGGGCATGTTTGACTATAGGGAACTCGCCCTCATTTTCATCCCTTAGCCTGTTCTGAAGGATGTGAAAAACACACAACTTCATTTTTACTCATGTGGTTTTGAATGGGCTCTTATATGACTCATCTTCTTTAGAAGTGCGAAAAAAAATAAGAAAGCTTTGCATGTGCAGGGATTTGGGGATTTATTCTCTTTCTTCTCTTTTCCATTTCTTTTTCCTCTTGACAAAATTTCTGGTCTTTAAGCATCTGTAAGGTCTCTGTTTCATTCTTTCAAACCAATCCCTGATATATGGGTGGGGAGATGGGGGAATATGGGAAACAGGAAATGTATTTCTATCCATAGGACAGCTTAGAACCTAGGGGACCACAGGTCATCACCCTGGGCAGAACACTTCAGCGGAAAGTGCTTCAACACAGCTTGGGCCAACATACAACAGCAGCATACAATGGATGCGTGCTTTTTGATGGCAGTCATCGAGGTACACAACTCCATCCTGGCACGTTGCTCTTTCATGCATATGCTCTTAAAGCCTACTGTTTTTCTTTTTAACTTGTTGCACCTGAATCTCCCCCAGTCCATTTGCTACTTAAGTTTTTAATTTCGGTACTAAACTAGTCACACAAATGAGACTTTCTGACAACCAACAAAAGAAGAGATGCGCTCATCTCACCCAAGACCCAGATCATGTCAGAAAAACCGCTCTCTTCAAAGGGAACAGAGTGATAGAAAGCCATTGCTATGGAGCTCAGTAGAATCAATTCGGTATAACTGCAAAATGGTTTCTACAAAGGATAAAAATACGGGCCAGTAGAAAAGGTGTGTGAAAACTTTAAAAACTCTTTTGACTCAGGACTGAGTTCATGCAAAATGAGCCAAATTGAACTTCATTTATCAATCAGTTCAATTCACAGTAAGATAATATCACAAAAAGGAAGGGTCAGGCTTTTCATTGCTAAGTTTCTACTTTAGTATGTTTGGTATTTTATTTTCTGTGTCAAAGAACCTAGCTGACAGTCTCAATCAGAGTCAATTTATTTCAGCAAATATTATAAATTGATACCTGTTTTATATTTCTGTTGTTTTGATAATCCATGGCTGAACTGATTTCCCACATTATACTCATAACTTTAAAGTGTCATTTGAGAACAGAGGGATTTTATTTTCTCATGATCTTATGCAGTTGAAGAAAAAGTTCTTTGAGGTATTTTGGGAGAGATTTCCTTTGGGCTATGTCCATACAGTATCTAAATAAATAGTGAAAAGTTGAAAAGTTCAGTCAATTCCCTTTGTCATTGGCTTTCTAGACACCAAATAAGAGTGTAGCTCAAAATGATATCTAACTTGCTCAATTAAAGTAACCTGTCATTTCAGTCCAATTAGTCAAAACCTTTGTGCACATTGTGGACGTCTTTGCTACTCAGAGACTGTAGCAAATTTCCACATAGTTAGAGCCTCTGTATGAAATTTAAGCACTACGGCATAGGCCTCAGTGTAGTGTTTTTCCCTGTCTGATTTTTCTAGGAGTTTTCTCCATAAACTCTTAATACAAAATACAAAAAATGCAGAGAAACTGGATATTTTTCTCCACTAGTTTTCCATGGAAGTCTGAATTTTGGGTTCCTTTTTCTACTCAGATCACCAAATATTTCAAAGCTAGTTGCAGAGAAACGTAGATAAATGAGAGAGAATCTGCTTACAAGGAGCTTTGCATCTGCCTCCAACAGACAACAAATACCTTGTTGAAGGAAATTAAGCCAAACAGAGGTGCAAGCAATATTCCGAGAAAAGTACAAGGAGAATGAGGAAAAGAGTGTATGGAAGAAAGAGCAGTGGAGCCCAGATTTAAGGGATGAGACTTGAAATTTAGGGGAAGGGCATTTAGACTAAAGAAACAAGAGTAAAATATTAACTTAGATGAGCAAGTGAGTGAGTGTGCTTGTGTCCTAGTGTAGACTGTGTGGAGAGATACAGCGAATATTTCAGAGCCTCAAGGGGGACAATGCATAAAATGATTATATCTGAAATTATTTACCATAGGCTCTGAAGCAAGATATTTTGTAATCTTTTATTGTCAACAAGAATTCCAAGGTTAGAGCTAGCAGTGTGTGGCTAGTCAATTTAATTTCACTCTCAGGTATAGTGAAGTATTTGTCTGCTGTAAATCACTCACTGGGAAGTCAAACTGATTAAAATGATGGTGAAAAAATTGTAAGTGCCATAGCTACAAAAAAATACCTGTGCTAAAACTTGGTTGTTTTATACCTAAATAAAAGGGAGGAAAATTTATATTCCACCAAATATAGGTATAGATGCACTACCCATTATTCTTTTTGACAGTAAGGATCAGAAAATGGATTTTCTACAGCTAAGGACTTTAGAGAGGAATCATTAAAGGTTCTCATTACTAGTCCCAAAGTGTTTTCCAGCTCTCTGTGGCTCTGCTGATGTTCTGGGACCATTTTGCTGGACACATTGAAAGCACGCTTCAGCAGTGCAAAGGCACAGTGCTTCCTGAATTCAGCCCATCTTCTGGGATTCAACAAGGAGAACCAAGGCAACTAATTTCAATCTTGGAACATCAGCTAAATTGTGAAGTCTTTGTTTATATGATTCTGGGCATGTAGTCATAGATGGAGATGAAATTGAATCCTTCTCAAAAAGTCCATCAAAGCATTGCTTTCATCTCTGTGTGCTTTGTTGAGGAGAAGTTTCCAACCACAAGGATAATACTATAAGCATTCTTTGCCAAAATTTTTGGGGAAGTAGCATCCAGGTCATGGGATTCAATGCTAAATTAATACTGAAGTTCCTCAAATTTATCATAATTGTTTTTAGGTTTCAAGTTGGCATTCTTCGGAATCCTCAATGAATCAGAGGTCTCTATTGATGGGGTTCCAAAATACACTGTAGAAACATCTCATCCTCCCAAGAGAGTATACAAACTGTCCATCTGATCTGGCGATCCAGTTTTATGATAAGACTGGAAGACAGTGCTACAGCAGGATAGAGAGTTGAATACACCCTCCAGAGAATACCAGAAGTTTATATGTGCTCTCTCATCTTGCAAACCAGGATTTGGAGTGGATCAATTACGAGATGACAATCTAGAAACTTACTGGCAGTCAGATGGCTCCCAGCCTCATTTAGTGAACATCCAATTCAGAAGAAAAACAACAGTGAAGACATCATGTATTTATGCGGACTACAAATCTGATGAAAGCTATACTCCAAGTAAGATCTCAGTCAGAGTAGGAAATAATTTTCACAATCTTCAAGAAGTTCGGCAACTTGAATTGGTGCAACCAAGTGGCTGGATTCACGTTCCCTTAACTGATAATCATAAGAAGCCAACTCGCACATTCATGATACAGATTGCTGTTCCAGCCAATCATCAGAATGGAAGAGATACCCACATGAGACAAAGTAAAATATACACACCCGTGGAAGAGAGCTCCATTGGTAAATTTCCTAGATGTACAACTATTGATTTCATGATGTATTACTCAATAAGGTGACCTTGAAATAGAACAAAAGTCATCAAACATATCTTTATCTTGTCAGTAAATATTAAATCTGGTATCTTTATTGAAAAGTGCATCAATTATTTTGCAATTTTTTTATGTATTGAAAAGTGTTTTATTGTAACTTTAATAAATAACTTTTGGGTCAAAAAAAAGTTTATACGTGCTGGCTCTCACTTTTCCTTTTTTTTAAAAAATGTTATCTGTTTTGCATATGTAATTTTTTTGGTAATGACTTAGTTGAGAGCTTGGGTATTCACATATAACAAACTTAAATTTGATTTTTAGAAATCCCTTTTCTTAAAAGATATTTAACCATCTGCCCTAAGGAATTTCCCACTTGCCTCTTTCCACAGGCTCCAATCTCCAACCATGGCACTTCCCTCCTCATTTTCTTCTTTGCTTTCTTCACAACTTTTCCTATCTTCTCTCATATCATATATATTCCCTTCAATACTGTCATATTCTTAAATAGAGAAGTCAGAAGAACTTTGTGTTTTGCTGTCCCAATCTAAATAATACTTAAGGTCTTCTCATTCCTTTTTTTTCCCTTTTTTCAGCTTTATTGAGGTGTAATTGACAAAAAATTATATATATTTAAGGTGTACAATGTGATGTACACACACACACACATTACTTCACATAGTTAGTTACCTTTTCTTTCATTTCCCCACTCTCCTCCCCTCTGACAACCACTTATTTGTTCTCTGTATCCATGGGTCTGTTTCTGTATTGTTATGCTTGTTCATTTGTTTTTTGTTTTTTTTTTTTTAGATTCCACATACAAGTGATATCATACAGTATTTGCCTTTCTCTCTCTGACTTATTTCACTGAGCATAATGCCCTTTAGGTCCATCTGTGTTGTCACAAATTCTCATTCCTCTTCAAATAGGTCCTTCAAACTCCTTTCCTATTAAGACAGACTTCAAATATGTTTTGGTGATTTAGCCCAAAAAGAACTCCAAAAGTATGTACCACCTTGGAAATTTTTAAGTTTTCATCTGAAGCTTCTCATAATTTTAATAAGCTTAAATAGTTATAAATTATGCAATTTCTAGCATGTTCTAAATATCACACTTTAAATAAAGCTTAAAACAATTTAAACTTAGAATAGAATAATTTATATTAAAAGTAAACTAAGAGAAGCATGTTGGGAATGGTGGAAAAAGGACTTCTGAAAAATCTGCTCTGCCACAGAAGAAATGAGACCACTGGCAAAAATTATCAAAATCACCTTTTTCAGAATCTTGGAAATTTAACCAAAGACTTGCAATAATCCAAGGAGAACTTATCAAGAAAAATGACTGAATCTCAGTAAGAACAGTAAGCTTTGTGTCATTTAAATTTCCTCTATTCCTATCCCTCTCTTCCCACGTCCACAGCACGCTTGAAAACCAATAGCCTCACAACTATGATGGCTATAAAAATTAGCAACCTAGTAGCCACTGCAAGAGACAGATGGGTTTGGAGATCCCCAAAAGTCCCATTCCCAGAGAAATATTGCCATTTGGAAGCTCCATGAAAAACTCCATTCTTAGGGTTTGCCTTTATTTGAGCAAACTCAAAGCTTGCCCTGTGTGAACAGCCATATTCCTACAGCATTTGTTGAAAGTAATCAGTGGCAATTATTCAACATCAAAGCAGCCTGAGGTGGAGTACTAGTCAGTGCTAAATAAAAGGCTGACTAAAAATCTTAAAAGGAATATCTGGGGAATGATATTTCCATAAGTAGTGCTGTAAAGCTCTGATATATTCTTGAGAATCTAGAATGCCAAGCGCATGTGCAGAACTGTGCACATTTCAAGGAAAAGCTGAAAACACCCTAATCGCCCACCTCTACCAGAACTTGAGGCTCTCCCCAGGCAGGAATAGAAGGCTAAGGCAGGGTTATAGACTGCCTGTTGGAGCACTGACGCACGCCTTCCAATACACAGAAAACCACTTGGCAAAGGTTGGGAGATTTATTAATTCAAGACACGTAAGGTAATCTCTGGCCCATCATTAATTGACCACTAAGCTTAATGAGCTTCCAATGCTTCCACATAACTAAAAATAGACTTTATAAACTTTAGTGCAGTTAAGCCACTAAACAACAACAACAAACAAGGATATCAAGCAAATTCAATGAGGAAAGAAGAGTCTTTTTAACAACTGGTGCTGAGCAACAGGAAATCTACACGCAAAAGGATGAAAGTGTACCCCTAATTCACACAATATATAAAAGTTAACTCAAGATATATCATAGATGTAAATGTAAGCACTAAAACTCTAAAATACTTAGAAGAAAACTTAAGAGTAAATCTTTATGACCTTGAGTTTGACAAGGCTTTCTTAGATATGACACCAAAAGCACAGGTGACCAAAAAAAATTGATTAGATTTCACCAAAATTAAAAACTTTTGTGCTTCATAAGACACCATCAAGAAAATATATATACAGCCCACAGAATAGGAGAACATTTTTTGCAGACTTGTACCTAATAAGGGACCTGTATCCAGGACAAACGCTTACAGGTCAACAATAAAAAGACAAATAGCCAAATTAAAAAGTGGCACAGGATTTAAATAGACATTTCTCTAAAGAAGATACACAAATGGCCAATAAGTATATGAAAAGATGCTCAGTATCATTAGTCATTAGGAAAATAAAAATCAAAACCATAATGAAAGATCACTTTATACCCCCTGGGATAACTAAAATTAAGAACACAGACATTAACAAATTTTGGCAAGGATGCAAAGAAATTGGCACTCTCCTACATTGTTGCTGAGATTGTTAAAGGTGCAACCTCTTTGATAAACATTTCAGCAGTTCCTCAAAATATTAAACATACAACTACTACATAACTCAGCAGTTCCACTCCTGGATATATAGCAAAGAGAACTGAAAGCAAATGTCCACACAAAAATTTGTACATGAATGTGCAGAGCAGCATTATTAATAATAGTCCAAAAAGTGGAAACAGAACAAATGTCCATCAACTGATGAACAGATAAAGAAAACGTGTAAATCCATAAAATGGAACATTTGGCCATAAATATGAATGAAACTTTGACTCATGATGCAACATGGATGAACCTTGAAAACATGCTAGCTGAAATAAGCCAATATCAAAGACCAAAATGGATAATTCCATTTATAGGAAATGTCCAGAATAGGCAAACCTGATGAGACATAAAGTAAATTAGTGGTTCCAAGGGGGAGAAGGAAATGGAGAATGATGATAATAGGCATAATTTTTCTCTTTGGGGTAATGAAAATGTTCTAAAATTAGATAGTGGTTATGGTTGCATAACTCTGTGAACATACTAAAAAGTGGATTGTATACCATGAAAGGAGGAATTTTATGACGTGAATCATGTCTCAATAAAGCCATTACTTAAAAAAGTAAATTAACAGACTTTTTCATTAACAGTCAGAAATCAGCCATTCAATCAGCCTTTTTTGAGGGGGGGAGAGAATGCTGTATGATCAGTTTAGTGTTCACTGATTAAAAGTGAGGCTGAATAATTTTATGTGTTTATTAGACATGTTCATTTATTTTAATCATCTGTCTAGTGATTTGATTTCTTTTAATATTGCTTATTTTATTATAATTAATAATAAGAATTGTCCACATAATGACATTAGTCATTGATCAAATACATTGAAAATTCTTTCCCAATTTGTGGCTTACCTTGTTTCTAGTAATGATTTATATCCAAAACTTCAAATTTCTATTTATTGAAATCCATTCATTTTTCTTTTATGATTTCTTATTTCATTTTTATAAAGACTTTCATGTTGTGAAATCACATTAATATTTGCTTAATTTTTTTGCTTTTTTGTAGATTCATATGCTGTATTTAATTCTTTAACCAATCCGGATTATATTTTGAAGTTCTGAAGTATGGCATGTTATTGGGAATGTAATTATGGTTAAAAATAATTGTCCTAGCACTACTTAGAAAATATTTCGTCAATTTGCACTGACTTAAAATACCATTTTTATCACATACTAGTGTTTTCATTGATACTTAGGTTTGATGGTTAAGTTTTCTCTTCTGTTCCTTGTACTGATACCTCCCTATTAATTACTATAATTTTACAATGTACTTTAACATTTAAAAGCCAAGTACAACATTAAATAAGCTATATTTTTTATAGACTTATCCTGGCTATTCTCATAGATTTAATCTTACACATGAAATTTAGAATCATTTGATAAAGTTTTCCAACATTTTTAATAGGGATTTTGAGTCATGTTACAAAGTATTAAAGTGGGTGGATCTCAAATTGTACAGCCTGAGACAATGTTTAATCCTGTGTCATACACTTGACCTCTCAAAACCTGTTTCTTCATCTACAAATAATAATAATAACGATAATAATCTTAACCAGTAAAATATGTAAGTCTTAAAAAAGCACGCATACTTATACATCTATTACTTGACATAATATCTACCCCAGAGTAAAGCATTTAAGAAAAGTTACACAATACTACTTTAAAATTTTAATTGGATTTATCAATTATTTAGGGGGATAGTTGGTACTTAGATTTAGTATGTTTCTAATTCAGGAAAACAATTATTGAAGTGTTCTTTCTCTTTTTCTTTCCTAATATTTACAGAGGTCCTTCAACAAGTCTAGAACATATTTTCACCTTAAAATCATTTGTATTGCTTATTTTCATTGTTTTCTGAATGAAAATATTTGCTATTATATTGACTAAACTTTCCTAGTGAAATATTGTAAACAAATTGATTTTGTAACTGATTACATTACTAATCTTGCTTGTTAGAGCTAAAATTTTTAATCAATTATTCTGAGTTTTCTAAGCAAGTATGTTTTGGAGCAACAATAATTTCATCTTTTTCTTTCCAATATTAACATCTAAATTTTTTCTTCCTTTATTATATTCTCTAGAACTTTCAGAATCATCTTGAATAACAGCGATAATAGACATCCTTATGTTGTTCTGGTTCCTAATTTTAATTAAAATGTATTCAATGTTTCAAAATCAAGTAAAATGCTGATTATTGTTAAAATAAACTTTATCACAGCATTGTTTTATTTTTAGTTTGTGCCAATTTTTTTTAGAAAGGGATATTGTATTTCATCAAGATATTTTTTGAAATATGACAAAATATTTCTTTTTCTGAATTATTGATTGATTCAATGACTTACTGAAATTGATCTATTTTGATCCACCCTTGTATTTTGAAGTAAAAATGTTACAACATAAGCACTGAAACCAGATGCCCTGTGTTTCAAAACTTATTAACTGTATAATTTAGGGCCTATTAACCTCAGTTTCTTCATCTACAAAATGGGGATAATAAGGTTGCTTTCCTCATGGGATTATCTTGAAGCTTAAAGTGTTAATACATATAATGATAGTTTATTTTTTAATATTCTTTTGGGTTTTCTCTGAAGTTATTTTGTAATGTTTGTATCTAGATTTGGAAGTACATTGTACCATTTATTTTTGTATACTTCACTGGCCAGACTTTGGAACCATTTCAGGAGATTCTTGCATTCTTTCAGATTTTCAAAGTTATTAGCATTAAATTGTATTTAGTGATCCAACATATTTAATCTCAGCCATACATATTGTTTTGTAGTCAGCCTTACTTTTAATTCTCCTTATGAGCATTTTCCTTTCATTTATTAGCTATATTAGTTTCCTATTGTCACTGTTACAAATTATCACAAGCTTAGAGTCTTAAAGCAACACAATTATGTAACAACTGTATTGTACACATAAAAACATGATATAGTTTTTATAGTTTATTCTATATATTATATGCATATATATGACATATAATTAT
The DNA here is from genome assembly GCF_949987535.1 of Balaenoptera acutorostrata. Taxonomy (NCBI): domain Eukaryota; kingdom Metazoa; phylum Chordata; class Mammalia; order Artiodactyla; family Balaenopteridae; genus Balaenoptera; species Balaenoptera acutorostrata. Next base: position 41,256 of record NW_026646253.1, on the reverse strand, counting down.
TTCAGAAGTCTAAAACATGTCCACAGGCTGTGCTCTTTTTGCAAGCTCTTGGGGAGATCCATTTCCCTGCCTTTCCCACTTCAAAAGGATGCTCCTATTCCTTGGTTCATGGCCCCTTCCTCCATTTTCGAAGCCAGCAGTGTAACATATTTTCTCCTTCTAACCTCTGTTTCAGTCCTTGCAGCTCTCTGACTCTACCTCTACTGCTGCCCCCGGACTAGGAATCTTATGGTTACCTTGGGCACACTGGGATAATTCAGGATAATCTCCCCTTTTCAAGATCCTTAACTTAATCATATATCCGAAGTCATTTTCACCATTTATGATAACACACTCACAAGTTCCAGGTTAGGATGTGACATCTTTGGGAGGCCTACCAGGTTATTACCAGATTACCTGTATTACAAATTTCATATTTTAGTTTTCTTCAAAGAACATTATCTTGGAGCAATTTGTTTATTTGGGTTTTTTTTAGTTATTTATTTTACTAGTTTCTGTTTTCTTCAACTCTGGTTATATTCATTTGTCCAACTGTTTAAGTTAATACCTATTTACTTTATTTTTTCTTATTTTTAAATTTAAGCATTTACATCTCTGAATTCTTGTCTCATTACAGCTTTGGATGCACACCATACGCTTTGTTTTGTGAGGCTCCCATTATCATTTTACAACTGGTAATCGCAGGCTTGACATTCTCCTTGATCTTAGCATTATTCAGGAGAGAATTTTTTTTATTGCAAGTGACATTTTTTTTTTTTTAGAAATTCACGTTCTTTTATTTATTTATTTATTTATTTATTTATTTATGACTGTGTTGAGTCTTCGTTTCTGTGCGAGGGCTTTCTCTAGTTGCGGCAAGTGAGGACCACTCTTCATCGCGGTGCGCGGGCCTCTCACCATCGCGGCCTCTCTTGTTGCGGAGCACAGGCTCCAGACGCGCAGGCTCAGTAATTGTGGCTCACGGGCCCAGTTGCTCCGTGGCATGTGGGATCTTCCCAGACCAGGGCTCGAACCCGTGTCCCCTGCATTGGCAGGCAGACTCTCAACCACTGCGCCACCAGGGAAGCCCGCAAGTGACATTTTAAACTTGTACTTTGTTATTAATTTCTGGTTATGCATTATATTAAAATAATATCCTAAATACTTTATGCCTTTTGAGATTTTTTTTAGGTTGTATTTGTGGCCTAATAAGTAACCAGTTTATATAAATTCAAGTTACTTTTTGATAGGATATAGAATGTGATATTAATTAGCATTATTAACTATATTAACTTTATTTTATATCCACTATAGGGTTATTTATCTTTGCCTAATTTGTAGGCTATTACAGTCCATTATACTGCCATGGATTAGGATATATGGTCATACTACAAGAACACTGAGATGTTGTTCTCAGAGAAGTTTTTAAAATTTTAGATAAAAATTGTAACAAATATATAAGTAGAAAAAAATTAAGTATACATTTATTTGTGGACAATAAAAACTAACTGCTTGCCTACATACTTCATTCATATTTTTGCACAAGTGCCTACCGAAGTACATTTAGGGAAAAGTAAAGCTAAATTTAAAACAGTAAACAGATATTCTTTTTTTAAAAACGTCAATTTAATGTCTCACTTTCTATCTTCTGATCTTTTGAAAAAGCTTTTGACTTTGCCCATCCATAGTGGCATTAGAAACACCAAACACTGACATGGCATTATTGTAAAAAAGTACGAGGAACTTACTTTACAATAGATAACTGCTGTCCCAGCAAAAGCCCAATGTTGGTTTTAGCTAGTTTTTCTTTATAACCTTCTGGATTGCAGCAGAGAGCTGATACTGAAACCATGTCTCCAAGTTCTAAACTAAATGAGTTTGATGGTGTCAGCTTAACTGGAGCCAAAATAAGCCTACAGTATATGTTTATAGTCTCTGTTTTATACATTCTGGCGCACAGGAACAATTGACGTTGAATTACTTCTCACCCCTGGAGAGTGTAGTCCTTCAGTGTCATGACAAAGGTCACTGACAGGTCATCATGGATAAGACAGCTTCTGGGTATCAGAGTACAGTTTCTAAAACCTGTCTATTTTCTTCACTTTTACAAAAACAAATTGTAAAAATGTTTTCATAAGAAATATATCTGTGCACATTTCCATGTCCAAATTTAAAATACTTATTTTCAATGTGGGTACAGAAAATTGTAAACCGTACCTGAGAACTATGGCTATATTTGGAAGCATTTTTTACTTTGAATTATACAGAATATGACTAGAAATAAGAAAACTTCACTTATGTATCAATGTCAAAAAAAAAATCAGAGCTTTGCCCAGGTTAACAGTGAGCTTCACTGACAGGTGCCAGAAGCTGGTGAACCAAGTATGAAGAATATATTCCCCAGTTCAAAGGAACAGAACATTTTTCAAATCCTTCAGCATACATAAAGAACATTTATTTTTATATAAAGTGGTCATTACTGTCGCTTTAAATTTCATTTCTTATTCTCCCCCCCACCCTTTTTGAGCAGAATGATTTTCCAAATGTTGATTTTCTTTAAATGTAAATGTTATAAAGACCAATTACTCAAAGGATATTCTATCCTAATTATGACAAACTTCATTTTAATATTCAAGATGGTGGTATGTGTAAATAATAAGTTTGTGATCTAATGGTCCACTTTCAGCATTGATCAACTGATCTATGTGATGTCTTGTTGCTGTCGCTATACTGACCTCTGCAGGCTTCTGAAGTTGGGAACAACTGTTTACTCTGTGTAGCACTGCTGGCTATTGTATTAGAGTAAAATGACAGAGTTTATAGTCATAAAGGACTTTTACACACTTTGTTACTGATGAGCTAAGATCCCTTTTTATTCTATCTTTGATAAAGAACTTTGTATATATACGTTTTGAAGAACGATTTCAAAAGCAGTGTTGGTCATTTTTGATAACTAAATAACTTTCTTGCCCAACAAACCTGTTTAAGATGAAAAATCTCCCTTTAAAATGAACACTTTAAAAGTCATTTTTAATGATTAATACAGGAAAAGACTCTTGGTCAGTTAGTAGGTGCAATGATTTTAGTTGAAAAAATATTCCTTTGCAAATAAACTATATGTTGACTCTGATTTTATCCCATGTGCAGTTTGGTTCTATTTTTCCATCTGTTACTACGTAATAAGCACTTTCACTTGCAAGTTAGGGAGCCACTTGCAGACTTACTGAAGCTCAAATGAGGCAGACTATGAATTCTAATATAAATATTACAACTAGCAAATAAGTTTTCTGAAATATCTATGTTGAATTCAATTTTATCAGTTAGAATTATGCATTACCTGTAAAGAACCAGTCAGTTCTTCCCAGCTTAAGTCTTCTTACCCCTCTAATAATTTGTCTCTAACATCTGTTCATGTCCAACTATAACTTCCCAATTAGTCTCTTACACTTCATATACGTATATTATATATATTTTTTATGTATATATAATATACATATATATTATATGTATATATAAAATTTGTAACTCATGGTCCAGTCTGGTTGATTTACAGAGCAGTGCTCCAAACTTTATTTAAGTTAGCAACAAAAGCATGTTGAACTACAGCTCTGTGTATGCCTATTTGTGGTTTGACAAAAAATTTGGTACTGGAAATATTTTTGTCTGGTTTATGTTTTCCTTTGCTTTCTTTGTATTTACTGATTTTAGTAACCATTTCACCCATTTCTTATAGCTACCCAAACTATTTTCTTAAACAGATACAGGGGATATTCAAGTAGTTTCTGGCTCTCCATCAAGTAAAAAAAATCATTTATGAAATGAACTTTTACTAATGCATCTTTGAAAACTGAATTGTGCTATGTTCTGCCACCTTTCCTCTATCTGTAAAACTACAGGCGATACGTATTCTGTAGTAGTTCATCTCATCCTAGCTGTTGACAACTGAATCCTGTGTCCCAGAATTTATAGCCCAAAACTTTCATTATAAGCCACTATCATTTGAAACACTGCATGTTTTAGCATTGATGTTAATAGTACTTTGATTAGTTTAGCCAAAAAATATACTTTTATATGAAATATACAGACAAAACCAGGCAAAAATGTGTCCTTAATGTTTTGATCTCGAGGTGGTATGGGCTACTAACACATGGATGCAGTTAAAATCTCAAGAGAGCATATTCTGAAGTCTTTATAAAGGCAATATGACAGCTAGGGATAAAATTCAGAAGTAATATTTATTAGGATTATAGTAACGTTACTGTGTGATGTTTGACTAATGCCCAGTATATTTTACCAACTTAAACTTTTTGAAAGTAACTTTTATTTTATAATTGTATTTGTGCAGATTCATTTGATAAATTAAACTTCTTACAACTCTATTTATTCTATTTATGCTAAATCTGAATATCAGTCCACTTCTCAGGCTAGTGCTGGATAACAAGCTAATATTGAGCAAGATACTATTCTATTATAGTTGACTATAACAACAGAAGCAACTTCTCTTTTCCCTTTTATAAAGTATAATTAAATTCATCTTCAATCTGTCTCCACACAAATATGACCACCACTGCTACTATATACACAGTGAACCACCTGTGTTAAAGGATCAGGATCTCAGGTATGCTATTTATTCTAAATATAATGCACTTCTTTGTCCAATAAGAGATCAGAGCATCATCCTGTTAATTCAACCTTAATGGAGATTTTATCCTACCAACATATGTAACCATTTAATTCTTTGCCTTATTTTTACTGGGGTCAGAACAGCTTTACTAAGTGATCAAGTTTCTCTATGCTTTGGTCTACAATGTGAAAAAAAAAAAAAAAAAGATGGTCAAATGGCACACATCCAAAGCATTTTTAAATGTTGATAATTATGTTTTATAAACTGGATAATTTTATAAGTGAAAGGTCCTGTATTATTAAAACTTAGAACATATTTATCTAGGGGAGAAACATTTTCTGTTAAACCCATTAGACCGTATAAGTCAGCACAATATGTCTAAGTTTTTCTTAGCTGATCTGAAACAATTCAGCTGTGTCAGATGGAAAGGTCATAAAAGAGTTTCACATTCTGAGTGACTATGTGATTGGTAAATTAAAAAAAAAAAAAGTGTTAAACTTACATTCACAATATGTTTTCACATTTATATTTTTGCCTTTTCATAACTCTTTTTTTCCTGTTTCTTGTGTTTTATGATAAAATGCAGAATGGAAGGAAAAATATCCATGAATCACAAGCCATGTGTTCTACCCACACCATTAACTAGTTGTCAAATTTGAGATAAGCCTATTAACTTCTTTGAGCTTCATTTTTCTTTATGTTTCATTTAAAACATTAATAATATGCACACTCCTTTCCTTTCTTTAATATAATATAATTGACATCTCACAGCTCCTCAATAAAAGGAAAGGACCATATTGAAGGAGTATCCTCCAGGTTTAGATAAATGTTCAGATAGTTTCTGGACCTGGTATCTACATCACAATAGCAGATAAATAATAACAATAAACCTGATTTAAATGATGAATTCAGTTCAGTAGAATGGTTCCTAACTTATGACGATAGAACTTGTGTATCCCCAGAAACAATGACGGGATTCAGAAGATACCTGAATATTTACCTTAGATATAGCAAGAAATGGCTGTATCTTAATAAAATACTGTTGCTTCGTAAAATAGGGAGAAATTATAAAAGGCATATTTGAAGACAAATAATTTGAGTTACATGGTATTTATACACTGGGCCATTTTTTTCAGCTATAAATCTAGGGAAAAAAATGTATTACCTGTACAAATTTGTGTTTGATGAAACTCTAATCCATCTTGTCTCTCTAATTGTAAAGAGAAACCTCCTCTCCTCTCAGCCAGAATAACATCAAAAAGAAGCAATGTCAAAGGATAGGAGGAACAGCAGTGGAAATATCAGAATAATAGTTTTGGCTAAAGCATTATAGTAGAAAACAGTACATCTCAGGTGAGAATTAGATTGGGTAGAGCTTGAGAGAAAAGGATCTGTATAAGGGCTTACACAGAACTTACTATGTGTCAGGCACTGTTCTAAGCACTTTACATATATTAACTCAATCAATTCTCACACTCGATAAGATAGGTTGGATTACTACCCCCCACGAGGCACTGAGGCACAGAAGGGTTAAGAACTATGCTTCAAAGCACAAAATTTTTAAATTGGTTACTCACCCCAAAACAACTACATCTATCCTTTCAGATGTTTTTCATTTTTTTCCTCTTGTATCCCCATAGTATCTGCTTAATTATTTACAATACAAAATTAATTTTTGTAAATCACTGTATTTTAATTTCGCCATATTTTACATATATATTCTTTATAGAATTTCAGCGCAATTTTCCAGCAAGTCTCAAGGCATTGTTCCACTGCAATCATATGGATTGAAGTCATTTTAATGAACCTCAATCTCTAACTTCTAAAATGGACACCACATTTATAAGAATTTACGGAAAGAATCAGACTGGTGTAGAATGCTGTAATTAGGTGTATAATAAGAGCATCACAATTTGCAATACATCCTACAGAGGAATAGCCGCCTACTACGATTTAACTAGGATTGGGCAAATGTGCAGCCCTCAGCGCCATTTATGAATTAATCAGGTGCACAAGCACCTCTTAGGAGCCTTCATACCGAGTGAGGAAACCTCCTAAGGGACATCATATTAAAACAGCCCTACAAAACTCATTAGTAGAAACTACATCTTCCTATTTTTAATTTAAATATATAATAGAAAAAGAAACAATCTCCTTCAATCTATCACTGGACTTGAATTAGGATCATTGTAATGCAGAAATTACTAAATTTTTTTGTTTAGTTTCTGAATAAATGCATATTTTATGTCCATGCAATTCCAAAACTAAAAGAAATATGAAAAAAAGCATTCTGATGTAGTTAATAATGTATCTAAAACACATATACCTTACAAACTTCCAAACAGAGGCACACATAAATGCTTTACTTTATTTCATCCTGAAGGCAACATAAAATATATGTGGTTAAAATGATCCTCTTGCTTAATTCAAGCCAATGCCAATTTCATATGACTTATCTATAATGAGCTTTGAAATTGAACCAAAAATTAGGCAAAGTTGTAAAAAGTCACTATTTTCTTCTTTAGCTTAGCTATTACAAAAGTACTTTTTAATGCTTTCAGGCAGAGCAGGTAATATAAAATTTCCAATACTGACTTCAACTTGAGACAAGGATACATTTTAGGAGTTATTAGCACTCTGCAAAGCGTGTTAAGTCTGACATTCATGATGTCTCCGTTATTAAACAGATACTGGTACGTACTGATTTTCTTATAAAACTTAATAATGATAATGACCTTTCCTTTAGGAATTGGGTTTCCACATTAAAAACACAGGTAGATATATAGAATTTGATACCAGATACAGACAGTAGCAGACTGCTGAGTTTTTATAGAGAGAAGTTGAAATGCATTTCTCACCTTGGGCTTTGAATACTGGTGTGCCATCATGGCCATCAAATGTATATATTTCAGTTCATAGTGAATATAATTAGTGTTACACTCAATTTATTACCTGATTCATTGTCCTTATGCCCCACTGCATCATTCTACTGTAGTGATCTGCACATCAGAAAATCCTATTAAAGGAAGAGCAGCTGATGGTACACATTTTTTCTATGTCATTTTGCTCTACTTAAAAAGTGGTATTCAGCCAAATTTTTATGACCACACAGAAGCTAGTAGCTTATAGGGATGATGCTACAATCCTTAACCTTATTCATAATCCAAGATTAAGGTTTATTCCAATATGATGTAATTAGGGATTCAATGATCCAATTAGTATTGTTTTGTTTTCCTCCAAAGTCTGAAATTCTCATAAGCAAAAATTAATCACATTATTAATATTTCATTCAATATTCAAATGTGTGAAATAGCCATTAATGGCTACCATTTTTTTTTTGGCCCTGAGGCAGTAAGTTGCTTTATGATATGTTAAGTTGTATGTTCACCAAGGGCCAAAGAAGGGAAATCAATTATAAAATAATGTTTGTACATATCAAGGATAAAGAAAATTTAACTGTATGTTTGCACTCAAAAACACTTTCTCAGTATTAAAAATTTTAGGTTCTTCTCTAAGCCTGTAATATTGGCTTGCGCTATATAACTTGTATTTTACCTTAGCTCCAATCACTTGTACAAGTTGATTTTTATATAATTAGCAATTAGCAATCAACAATAAGACTCCCACACATCAATTGTTTAAGTCTTTTACAAGGGTATGAAAATTCAGCCCAACTAGATTTGAGTCCAACTCAAATTCTGGCTCTTGTTTTTGCTACCCATATTAATTCCCACAATCTTTTGAACCATCTGTTCAAACGTTTTTGAGTCCCATTAGTGTGTTTGTGCAGGTATTCTGCACAGCATGAAATGTTATGTAGATAATAAGCTATAATTTGAATGCCCATTCCCTTTGTAGATGCTAGGATCATTCTCTTATCACTGGTGAAATTCACACTCAAATATATTTTTAACACTGTGTTGACTCAGTCTTAATTAGTTTGCACATGGAGCGCCTTACTCAACTGACAAGAAAATATAAAAGTTAAAAATTACTTTTCTTTTCGTATAGGCCATAATGATAGATTGGGATGGAAAGGCATTTAACTGTAGGAATATTGTTAGAAGACATGTCTAAAGTGAGACATTGGGATCACCTGGAAAATAAAGACTAAAATGTATTTTCATCTTGCCCAGTAAGGGCTCAACCATGTGGGGCTTTGAGAGAGCCATGGGAGTGAGTGAGTGTGCAGTGGACAAGAATCCTTGGTTTTTAGCATTTGCTGAAGACTAATAAGCTGTGTTACCTTGAAAGTGAACCATTACCAACTCTGAGCATCAGTTACCTCATGTGTACAAGAAGACTTTAATCAAAATCGGGAATTTTTAAACTTTCATCCTTAGAAACTCTGGAGTCTATGGCATAATTCAGAAGCCTCTGAGAGATGTAACCAAAGATCCAGGCCTTCTGCCCCATTCAATAACATCAATTTGTTTTCTATTTTGAGGTTCCCATGATTTCATTTGAAAAACATTAAAAAGGTGTGGGAGTGGTAATGCTGTTAAAAAATCAAAACGACTGTTTCTACATGATCTTGAGTTTCATTCAGTTTTAAAATGCCATACATTTTTTAACATTGGAATAACCATCTCTTATGAAAAGAGTTATAAATCCTCTTACCTAGTTATTTATTTACTTAAACAAACACTTAGATGGTGACTCCTATGTGCCTGGTTCGATTCTGACTACCTCATAAATAATAACTCATTTACTCTTGTAAGACAGATATCATATAATGATCCCTATTTTGCAAATGAGGAAAACAAAGGCACAGAGAGGTTATCTGTCCAAGGTCACAGGGAGAGCAACTGGTAGAACTAGGACTTGGACCCAGGCTGCTGGCTCTAGAATCCACTGGGCTTAATCCCTACATTGCTCTGCCTCTCATATATTTCAAATGTATTAGTGATATACTAGTGATACAAATGTGGACTGATTAATATCCTTTAACAAGTCTATAATGATTCAGATATATGAGAGCTTTTTATCTCTTCCCAACGATGTTAAAATTTGATTTTTCCAATGTAAAATAATGTAACATGGCCTTTGTGGAACTGTCAACTACAAGAATATAACCATCATTAAGGTTTGATGCTCTCATGGTCAGATTAACATAAATGAGTAAATATTCATATTATTTATATGAATCACTTTTAGAGAAGATTATATTTTGGAAAATATTGGTATATTGCTTGAAAACAGACCTTGAGTTTTAACACTTTCAAATTCTTTAGTAAATGAAAATAGAAAAACATCTAATTCTACTGTTTTAAAAAAAACTAGAGATAGACTATAGGAAGCTTATTTTAAGAGGCTCTTTTAAATTGTGAATCTGAGACATAATATCCTTTAGTGTACATTGCCAATTATTTTTAACAGTAGAGGTTTCCTCAATTGTGATATTAATAAATGTTAGGAGAATATATTCATACAGTGTGTCCTTTTTCACTTTTTTCACAAACTGTGGTAACTTTTTTGACACACTGTGGCAAAATGTAATCTTAGAAATTTAGGATTAATGAATTTATTATCCATTAATGCTTTTTCACTGAAGCAATCCATAAAATATACTGCGTTTGGTTAAGTTAGGAGAGTACATAAACTTTCACTTAGTTTGCAACTTGGTACAGCAACTCTTGACTGTCTAGGATTATCTTCATAGACGGACATAGAGATGTGGAAAGGAAGATGTGAATAACTCTAGTGAGTAAGGTAGAAATATTAAAATTATTGGTTATGACTAGATGTTCACTACTGATGATTTAATTATCCATACTATACTTACTTTGCTATTGCTAAAGAACAGCAAGAATTTTTTATATCATCTATATTGGTGACTACTCATACAATAATGAAGAGATAGGTGATCTTAGAAGGGAGCATGTTAATACACATTTTGTAATTTTCTTACACTGTTATCGTTAAGTTGTTAAGCTTTACTTAATTATTCTGACACTTCAGAAAACCCTTCTACTTCATCTTCACAAAAGAATGTTTTTAAGTTAACACACAACACATTTAAAAAATCAACTTAATAAGGAGAACACATACCATCAAAGCATTTGACAATAATATTATATTTTAAAGTCTCTACTAAAAAGATAGCCTCTTATCTCCAGATCTTTCTTCCAGGATTACTTGTTTCAATTATTTACCCATTCATTTCCGTCTTTTCCCCAAGAGGTTTCAAGATTCTTTTACAAAAAGAATAAATCAAACAAAAATAATATAGTAGAAATAAAAGGAGGAAACCTGGGCTAAAAACAGGAAAGCAAGCATTCCAACATCAAGGATTAATACTGCTGCTGTAATTGAGCATAAAGCCTGCATTAAGGTTCCTGGCAGGCAAGGTAAAAAATACAAAGCAGCAAGTTACAAATCTCTCAGAGAAAAGAAAACATACCTACGATTTGCTCCTGAAAAACAAAGCTTTTCCTAGCAGCAAACTTTGAGAAAAATGATTCATGGGAGGCAGTGTTTTGCAAATTGTAGGTCAGCCCATGAAATAATGTCACTGGATCCTGACCAAAATTTAAAATGCAATAGTCAATTTTTGTTATTTACAGTAGTTATATTCTATACAGTACCTGCAAACACTGAATTAGTAAATACTGATTCACTGCCACTGGAGAAATTCAGCATTAAGTACCTGTCTGGCCACATTTTTGTAAACCTATCAATACATAACCTTATTTTATGTTTGTTTCTGTTTAAAAGACACCTTATTTAATACATATTGTTGATTCATTAACATTGAACTCGTGGCCAACAGCACTGTAACTCATGCCTGAACAAAGTTTATCTAACACACATATTTTCTCAGTAAGGCACACCACAGCCCTCTTGCGCTTAGAAGCACTAGACAGAGCTTCAGCAATATGCTGGGGGCATTTAAAACAGCAAAATCACCACCGAAAAGCACAAAAGTGTGAAAAACTTTTACAGTATGAGAGTTAAAACAAGAAAGCAGGGCATTTCACCATGTGTGACCTCAGCTGGTATGTGCCTATCTGGTAACTCAAACCTTTCACCATGCTGCACATACACATAGCTACAAAGGACTGTGAAAGGACTATGAGTGTTGAGTTTGGTCTTAACAAACAAACTTTAGGGTTTAGGCAAATCTGCAGATACAGAATCTACCAATAATGAAGACTGACTCTGTACTGGAAGTGAATGGAGAGGAATAAAATAGGAAAAAAGTATTAGTGCTCATCTCAGGCAGTCAGGATAAATATTATTTCATGAAAGATTTTTCAGAGCTAATACATATATTGATATAGATGTACACATAAAAATCCATATTAATAGATACACCAAATCACAATGAAAAAATCCTATCAATTTTTTTATGTTTAGAAATCACTGGAATAGAGGATACACAGTGATGCAATGAACAATTCAATAGCAAATTCTGAAACTTAATTCATTGACTAGTTATTTCTGAGGAGTTTTTACTTATAAAGACCCTCTGGAAACACTTCAAGAATCCACAGGAGAATTAATGATGGCCTCTTCTAAGGCAGTAACCGTGAAAATGAAAAGAACAAGGCTGATATGAGACTACTGATAAAATGGGAGAATTCTTGTTGACTGCATGTAAAGTGGAGGAAGAGTGAAGAAGAAACAGGGATCATTTAGAAAGGGAAATCCAAACTACCTGAGAAGAGTGGTTCCATTTTTGAAGAACGAAAACACATAAGTAAAAGATTTTTTTCATTTTTTGTTTGTTTGTTTAAGGAAATAATACTAATAAAATGAAAGAAATGAAGTAGAAGAATAAGAAAGGATTAAATAATATAGCTAAAATCTTTTGATTTCTTTCATTCTCTCCTAAAAGTGCAAATAAGAATTAACTAATAAATAATGTAACTTTAAAAAATATTCTAAATATTCTAATGGAAAACATTATTGCTATAACATGTCTGGCATGTTGCAAAGACCCAGAGATGTGAGCTACCTGTAAAGTGGTGTACCAACCGTGTCAGGTGAGGGTGGAGGGATGCTATATCACAAAAAGAAAAAAAAAATCATGTCAGGATTTAAAAGAAGAAAATAAAAATAGTATTTCTCTTTTTTGGCTCAGAAGTGACGTACCAGAGGAATGGTGAGAAAAACTATAGAAATAAAATGGTAATACCTAAGGCAACGAAAATCAAGTTGCCGTTATATGGGGAAGTACCAATGAATCTCCCATCTGTCCAAGGTCAAATCACACTGCTGCCTTCTTCAGAATACCCCAAGGTGTTTTCCAAGACTTTCAGAAGTTAAGTCTTCAATGTAAGAATTTCTACCTCAATCAATTCATTTTTCTTCCTTTTTCTTTTTTCATTCCTTCCTTCTTTTCTTCCTTCCTCTAAGACCAATTTGCTAACAGAAAATATTCTAAGGACAACATGTTGCTTTTCAACGTCTAAATCCCCTGTGTTATATCATCATCCCGTAACACGTTTTGAATCTGCTATGGTTGACAGGAGTAAAGGTTCTTACTGTTTATTATTTTCCTTCAGTTATTGAGATTTTTTTTTTTTTTAAAGAATTTCACTTTTATTTATTTATTTATTTATTTTTGGCTGTATTGGGTCTTTGTTTCTGTGCGAGGGCTCTCTCCAGTTGCGGCAAGCAGGGGCCACTCCTCACCGCGGTGCGCGGGCCTCTCACTATCGCAGCCTCTCTTGTTGCGGAGCACAGGCTCCAGACGCGCAGGCTCAGTAGTTGTGGCTCACAGGCTTAGTTGCTCCGCGGCATGTGGGATCTTCCCAGACCAGGGCTCGAACCTGTGTCCCCTGCACTGGCAGGCAGATTCTCAACCACTGCGCCACCAGGGAAGCCCAGTTATTGAGATTTTTGTTTCACTAGGTGTCCCTGGGCTTTTGTGTCTAACTCACGTCAAAAAAGCAAAACACATTCCCTCTGGCCACCAAAACCATATTGATGACAAATATCCAAAAGCTATAATCATAGTTCTCCTGTTAAGACTTCAATACATTTAGAGACGTAAATATCAATCTCATGTAGTTTCAGTTTACAAGGCTCTCAAAATTTATTAGAGTTTTGGTTTCAATAAAACACACCCAAAACATTTTTTGTATAACAGTACTAATATTAATTCTATGTTTAAAGCTAAATTATGAAACTGTTATTAATTTAGAGCTAATGAATATAAAAAGGTGCTATGAGGATAATAATTAACAAGATTTTAAATGTTTTCTCTTGGGATAAAGAATTTTATCAAATAAGGTAAACACACAAAAATTCTAGGCCTTAGTGGGATTCTCTAGGCTTGTGAATTTTTGAGTGATTAAAAAGACAGCAATTTGTTCACTAGCTTATGATAATTTAAGAAAACACACATATAAACTCACTTTAAACATTTCAAAGTCTGCATTTCATGACATATTGAATCGTAATAACAATATCCCTTGTCTTTACCTTTTATAACTTTTATTATTAATCTTCACTGAGTTATTGAAAACAAAAGGTCTTATTTTTGTATGTCTGAAGAAAACCTATTGTTTTAATTCCACAGTACAAGTATACTCAAATATCATACCTCACTTTGTTGAAAATTCAGTAAAGCAAAAGGGAATTTAAACATAAATAAAACACCCTTCAATACGAAACGGGAATTTTATTTTTCATTTTTTCCTGTGCTCAGTGTCAGTCCTAACCAGTACTCAACTCCCTCCTCGCCCTGACCCCAACCTTCTGCCCTCATCTCTTAGTACCTAAGATTGGCTTTGTCTGTCCTTAAAATTGAAATAGCACCTTAACATTATTAGACAGATTTATTTAATAAAAACCACATTATTTCTAAATGGCATTCACCCTCTCAGAAGTTTAAATAATCTGCCAGAAATTTACCCCAGCACTGACCTTGTTTTCTTTAGTAGAGTACAAGCTTTTAATAAAACACTCTGACAGTCAACAGCAAAAAGCTGTTTGTCTCACCTTAATATATAATAACAAGGATAAGTATCATGGTTCTTTATATGGACATATTTATATAAGCACACAGACATGGGGGTTATTGGTTAGTACAAAAACGCATACTCCAAATGCTCCTTACATTCAAATCCAGCTAGTTATGGTTTGTTTCGATCTTTGAAAATGTGTTTGAAAGTTTTGTGGGCTTACTTCACGTATTATATCCAGTTAAACTTTAATACAAACTGACTTTTCCCCTCTACATAGTTACTCTCCGACTGCTGTCAGTCAGCAGGAGCTCTGCATACACAGACTCATGTTAACAGTGGCCTCTAGAAGGATGTGATTTCTAGCCTATTCAGTCTCCTACAGAAAAGCTCAGATTGTATTTCAAACCAAAATAAAAGTTTCTCTGGAGGTGATTCTTTATTCCCCACCTTTACTACCTACTAGCACAAGTAATCAATCAAAAGGGAAATGGATATTCAACTTTAGATTTGTAACCAATGTGAATGTTCCAACAAAGAGTATGTATGCTTGTATTCCAGAGGAATATGGGAATAGGTGAGTGGGCACTTATGAAATCTCCTTCAAAGAAATCCTATGAAAGAAAGAGATGGTTTTAACATTTTTCCCTCCAGTGAATGGATTATCTAACATCTAAGTTTCTCCTGGGCATATGTTTAGTTCATGAACTTTATTATATTTGATGTCAAGGTGGCTTAAAATGGTTTTGCATTCTTGACCACTTGCTGAAGGCCTACCAACCTTTCAAGAATCAGCACAAACAACATTTTACTTTGAAACTTTCACTGAACTGACTCCACAAGCACATTTAGGTATTCTTCTGTAATTCTCTGTTTTCAGAGCAGCATTTCCTAAACTTCAATATTTAACTTTGTGCACAGCATCCAGTATCTATCTTTGAATATACTGGGCAAGTAAAAATAGAACTGTTCGCTAATTATTTTAAAATGAAAATCTCCGCTCAGTGAAATCTAAGTTCTATTTTATGCCACCCCTCCTTGAATCTTCCTTAACTACCCAAGCCAAAACAGCTTATTTCTTCTGTGAGTTCTGTTACATGTCCAACTCATTGGTTGTCCCCACTAATCTGTATCACATGCAGTTCTCCAGGACCTCATATTTTCTACCAAAAAGAATGAAAATTTCTGAAAGATAGGGAGAGTCCAGCACAGCCCAGTCTGTTGCGAGAGTCATCCAAAATTTCTTAAGTAAATTCTAGCTATCCTGGCCTGACACTAGAAGGCTTTAAATTTTTTCAAATTTATTCTGGTGTCACACTAAAGTCTGTATCATCCTGGAATACTAGTGACCAGCTAAGTACGTCAATGACCAAAACACCCTTCTTGCAGGTGAAAATCTTCTTTCCCACTCACATCATCTCTAAAAAATAATAATGTCACTATAGTGTTCTTTCTGATAGGTGCTTCCAATGTGATATCTAAGGTATGCTCTGCTTCTAGACGTCAAAAGTTTAATAAACTAGCCAAAACTTTAAAACAGAATAACAGGAAAATATAGGTTGTGGTTTATTTTGGAGGAATTGCTATTAGCCTGACTACAAGGCTAATCTTCAAACATGACTCTAAAGAAAAGGTCAGCAGCCTGAACTCAAACAGAAATGGTTGTTAATAGATGAATGCAATGATGAGGGCCCTCGTGGGTGGGTCAGCTCAGTGACTTTTGACCACCTCAGAAACACAAGCTGTGAAAACACAAGCATTCCTTCATTTTACTTATCATTTGGATCCTAAGCTCCGATTCACTTTTTTCAAAACTTATTTTGGAGCCAACAGCGATTGGTAAGTGAAAGGCTACCTGGGGCTGATTGTCAGCAGCAGCAGGGTCCCGCATGGAGGAGAATTATCGCTCTTGTTCACAAGAGCATGTTTATAATACATCTGAAATTGCCTGGCAGAGGGTCTTTGAGGAGACTGCAGAGCAAGGGTGGAAAGAGAGAAGAATATGGATTGAAAAAGACACTCTAGTGATTTAGAAAGTTCTTTGGGGAAATATTTTCCCTCTCTATTCTGTCTTTTCCATACTTTATCAACTCAATTTTATTTAGTATCTGTTTATGATGTTTAATACTTGCTTTCTAATTTTTTTCTGTCCAAATAACTGTGTGCAAGGTCTAGATAGTTCTTAGCAAACTTTGCATTTAATACTCATTTAGTCACCTAAGAACAACTTGCCTCAGACACCTGGACTTCAGGGGGCAGCCCGCAGTAAGCCACTGCCCAGCCAGGCCTGAGGAGTGAAACAGCGTAGTAGGCTCACACAGACCTGGGGTGCTGTCCCTCAACTACTAACTGTGTGATGCTGGAAAGTACACTTACCTTCTACTGAGCTTGAGTGGTAGAACCAGAAAAGGGCTTGGGAGGGACGGGTGTGACAGGAAATTGAAATGCAGGTACCACAAATTACACTTCAGAACTACTTGTACAACACTCTCACCAAAGAGCATCTTCACAATAGACAGATTTTCAATTCTTATGATGTGGACATGTACAAATGATTCTGTAGGAAAATCCTGTGGTTTTACTTAACAAAAGTGAAGATTACATATCATTTAACATATCATCACAAAGCTCTTTCTATTTGAAGGGGCCAAAGTCTAGACATAACTTGTAACACCACTGAATTCTATGCCTGAGAACAAAGGGTAATTTCTGCTCAGCAATCCTCAGTGGGTATGTAAATGAATGCTGCTGAAATATTCAGAAGCTGATACCAATACAAAGTGAAGTGTAATAATCTAAATGTGCCATTGCTTTCCCCTCCTACTAATTACTTGCTTTAGGCTTTTTTCACCAATATTTTGTCTCCTTGCCTTTTCTGTTCAGACTGAATGGACACCTAACTACATAGGATCACTACAATTTCTTAACACAACTTTGAAGCACTGTCATTATTTTACTGGCTTGGTTGCTGCCCTGGCTGTGAACACTTAGCAGAGTTGGTTGAAGTGCAAAACGGCCGAAGTCACAATTTGTATGGGCTAAATTACTCTTCGTTCTATGGAAACAGATATCACTTAGACAACAGGGAAAACGTTCATCGGTTAAAAGAAACATCAAAACCAGTGCACCTCAGAAGGTATGGTCAGCTAAAGGCTACCGGGTAACTGCTGATTTCCTAAAAATTTTGAGGACACAAAATAAAATTGAATGGTCTCAAGTCATCAATGCAATGAAGTTTGGTGGTGTTTTCACTCTGCATGAAATAATTCTTTCCATTGTTAATTTCATCCACTCTACCTCCATCCCAGTTTCCTCAGGACTCAGACTTACTGATTAAACTTAAAGGCAAATCCAAAGGATGTTTACCATGCTTATTCAGAGAAAGCCTCTCCTTTTAGACACAAAGGCCTTGTGTCTAGCTAAAGCTCACTAGCTAGTTTTCCCTTCCTTCAGAACAAGTTCTGTACTGAGAGGCTCTTCAGGCTCTCTTGAAAATTGGTTCCTTATAGACCCACTCCTCCAACATTAATTTAACAGTCGTAAATCCAGAAGTTGATTCAGCTTATGCTCGAGCCATACCTGGAGCCGCCAATCATTAACCATATGAATAAATGAGAATAAGTTTCTTGTTACTTATTTTATAGGGTTCCAATATGATTTTATATGAAAATAACCTTTTTTTGAATGACTCCCACTCCATAAAAATGATGACAGTAGATGTGGACATGGAGATGCATGAAAAGCCCAGAGCTGCCACCCCAACTCATCCTTCCCCTCACAACCACCTCCCCTTGGATTCAAGGAAAACAACTAAAACCTGGACTAAATCATTCTACTCATAGAGTCTCACTCTCTAAATTATGCATGAGTGGCAGGAATTATGAAAAGTAAAAGAATAAATGAAATTTGGGGAAGTACCTAAATATTATTAATTTATAATTCATATTATCAATGAAGCAATATGGAATAAGAGAATTTTACAAATATCATTAATAAACATTGTACCTTGAACACTTACTATGTTTGCAACTGTGCTAAGCACATTCCATACTTTTTCTCATTTAATTCTCACAACTAATAACTGATAGGTGCTATTATTATCTTCATTTTATGGCAGAGAAAAGTGAGTCTCGGTAAGGTTAAACAATTAACCCAAAGTCAACCAAATAGTAAATGGAATAGCTAGAACTTGGATACAAGTCTCTATCCAACTCCAAAGATTCTTACTCTATTCTTTATTGCCATTTTCATTCATTCCTTTATTCCTTCAAAATATGTTTACTGAACATCACCTAGGTGAAGGGTTTTGGAATTGATGTTATGATATATCTCAGAAACTATAATGATAGCTCTTATCTTTAAAGAATTTATAGTTACTTACAGGGCATACGGTCTTCAAAGGACTCAGTATGTAAGAGGTATATCTAAATAATTATATAGTTACCCTGGATTGCATAATAACTTGATTTTTCTCTGCTTTCTACATATGAACACCTTGGAAGAGATCTGGAAGGACTGACAAAGACCCCCACCCCCAAAATTATCATTCTGAGCATAGGTGTAAGGGTAAGCAGTGGGGGATTGATCCAGAACCAAATTGTGCATGCCTTCAGTGGCTGGAGAAGTGCTCAATAATTTACGGAGCAGCCTCAATTTCTGAGAAAGGGAACTCAGTATTTAATAACTCTAGCTAAAACATAAAATAATTCAGACTTAGTCTATTCTATCTTTGTGAAAACATTTGTGGGAATGATCCAGAAGACAGGATGGTATCAGAGAAAGAACATAAACTGTGGAATCAAAAAAAATCTGTGTTTGAATCCTGGCTGATCCATGTTCTAGACAAAATACTTAAATTCTCTGAAGCTATTCTCACATCAGTAAACTAGAGATGATAATAATGGCATCCATCTTAAAGGATTGTTGTAAAACAATCAAGAAACACTTTACATGAGGGAGCTACCCAGTATGTGTTACAGCTTTTAGCACTGCTCAATCTTATGTCCTTTTATTTTCAGGAATATTGTATATGTAGGTAGGTGTCCTTGTCTTCCCTCCCTACTGTAGGTGAATTCCTCCTAAAACTACATACTTGGTCAATGAAAGAACTTTTTTATGATAAAAATAAAACAATTAAACAATTATAGTATATATGAGGTATTATTCTCACCTGATAGACTATTCAAACTCAAACTCAACTCCAAAACACTGGATTATCATTTTCAGAAAATAGACTTTCTTATCTTTTCTTCTTCTATTTTTTAAAACCAAGCTTATTGAGGTATAATTTAACATACAGTAGGATTTGTCTTTTTTTAGTGTATAGTTCTATGACTTTTGACAAACACATATAGTCATATAACCACCAAAATCAAAATACAAACTGTGTCATCACCCCGAAATTTCCTCATGCTTATTTGTGGTCCATCTCTCACAACGCCTAAAGCCCCTGGCAATTCTGATATGGTGCCTATAGTTCTACCTTCAAAGAATGTCAAAACAGAACGATTACATAATACGAAGTAGTCTTCCGAATTTGGCTTCTTTCACTACTCTGAACTCTAATGCATTGAGATTCATCCATTCACTGCATGTACCAGTAGTTGTTCTCTTTTTATTTTATGGTATTTCACTGTATGAATGCATCAGTTTGTCTTGTTGAAGGACATTTTGATTTTTACACTTTGGGGCTATTATGAATAAAGCCACTACAAACTCTGCCAAACTGCTTTCTATAGTAGCTGTACAATTTTGCATTTGCACCAGTAATGTATAAGAATTTCAGTTGTGTCACATCTTCAACAGCACTTTTTAAAAACAGGCAATCTAATAGGTGCATTGTGGTATCTCATGATGGTTTAACTTGTATTTCACAAATGACACCCAATTTAAGTTTGAATGGTTAGCAACCCTGCCTCACCTGTTGTTTAATGTTTTTCATAACACAACTTTATGCTGTAGACAAAATAAGTCCCCTGCCACTTCAGTAAACAAAGAACGCTGCTGCCATCAAGCCCTCAGCCACTGCAGCCACCCCCAGCAGTGCACCCTGAGGGGAATCAGGATGGAGAAAAACAGGATACTGGCCCTAGGTAGTAAAGATGCACATCAAAAGAATGATTTCAATAAGCCCAGACTTGTATCTTCCCATACATAGAAAAGCACTAAAATCATTAACTTGAGATGTTTTGTGTGATTAGCAGTAATCTTTTGATGTTTGACTACATTTTGTGTTTTTTGGGTTTTTTTGTTTTTTGGGGGTTTTGTTTTTTGGGGGGTCTTTTTTTTTTTTTCAGCACAAACTCCTACATATCTTGGTTCCTCCCTTACCATTTTGGAACAGTCCCTCAGAGCTATCTGAGAGGCTGCCATTCCAGGCTATAGTCCTTAATAAGGTCCCTGAATAAAACATTATTCTCAACTTTCAGGCTGTGCATTTTTTTTTTCAGTTGACAATGGCTTCCCATAATTTAAGGTAATGGGAAATGTATTAAGATAATGTAAACCTTTGTGAGATAAACAATATCCCACTGCAGTACTCAGCTACTCAACTGCACCTCAACATTTGTATGTACAGCTTGTACCCTAAAATTTTACCATTATTTCTATATTGTTCTGTAGTTTTCCTCTGATTTTTTTAAATCTGGGAACATTGTATTTATCAACTAGACTTGAGTCTTCAAAAAGATAGTGAGTTAATGATCTCTATCCTAACTTATTATTATTTTAAAAAATGGAACACTTCACAGATTTGTGTGTCACCTTGCTCAGGGGCCATGCTAATCTCTCTATGGTTCCAATTTCAGTATATGTGCCGCTGAAGCAAGCGCTATCTTAAACTTACATTATACTAAGAGCCTTATTCCACAAAGGCTTGTGGAGTGAATTGAGAGCATTTAAGTCACAATTTTGTCCTGCCCTTCTCCAAGTTAAATGTCACCAGTTGCTGAGGGTCAACACTGAACAGAAGACAGAGAAAGAAGTGTTAAGACCATGAGAACATTTGAGAGCTTAAGTGGGGACTGGTTAGCACTCTAAAGAAAGTTGAAGAGAAGATGCAAAGTGAAGTATTATACAATGTAAATAAAGAAGCACAGGCAAAAGTAAGAAGAAAATAAGCAAAGGGAATATTGAAAATATAAGTAAAGGAAATAATTCATCATATAAGAGGGTAGGACTGAAGATCAGGAATATGCCAAAAATTATTATACATGAATACATCTATTTTATTGCTAATATTTATTCTCTTGGTCTATAAGTTAAATCAACCCTCCTGACAGATGTAGGATGAAGAATGAGTGATATATTATTGCTATATTTCTGGGGATAATGCTTAAACAGATTTTTTTCTATTAACAAATCTCCTGAACTTTAATTAAAATTGAAAATACTAATACAGACTCAAAACAGTCAAGATACTAGCATGTAAGTGAGACTGGGGAGAAGATAGGGGAGACTCAGCATCCCCCTGATGACCATCATCCTAATACTATATCTTTAAATGCTACCAAACACTGACAACAGCCCAACCACTACTCTGAACTCTGTGTATTCAACTGCTCACTCAGTACCTCCCTTTGAATTTGAAAATTTTTTCAAATTTTTCATGGTCAAAGTTTTTCATGGTCAAAACAGAATTATTTATGCATTCTTCATCTGTGCCCCAGTTCCAGTTTCCTCCAACTCAGTAAATGGCAACTCTAGTCTTCCACTTGCCGAAACCTTAGTCATTCCTCACTTTTTCTAACATGCCACTCCAATCCATCAGCAAATCCAAATAGCTGCACCTTCAAAATACACCCAGAATCCTGCCACCTCTTATCACAATATAGTCAAAGCTACCATCCTTTCAATAGAATTATTGCATAGCCTCCTAACTGGTCTCCCTGTTTCCACCCTGGTTTCTCTGGGCTTATCTTTTACCAGTCCCTGCCTGGCTCATCCTTTTCTAGCCACACTGCCTTCCTTTCTCTCCTTGGAACATGCCAAGCAAGCTCACCCCATAAGCCCTTGGTACTTTTTCTTCACTCTCTCTGAAACGTCTCCCCCCAGATATACACATGCTTCTTCCTTTTCTTTTCAATCCCTGCTCAAAGGACATCTTCCTTCCCAAAAGGTTCTTCCTGACCATTCTGCAGAAGCAGCACCCTCTTCCTGTTTTCCTCCATCCAAATTATTCTGATTTACTTTTCTCAAGAGCACGTGCCACCACCTACCATTTTACATATTTGTTCATTTACTATCTATTTTATCATCATCTGGGTCCCCCACAGGAACCTAAGTTCCATGAGGGATTTAGCCTACTTTGTTCACTACTGAATTCCCAGTGCCTAGAAGAATGAGTGGCTCATAGAATGTGGCAACATGGATTTGTTAAATGAATGAATGAATGATTTAAGAGCCTGAACTAAGGTCACACCAAGTGACAGAGTGTGCATATGAACCCAGCACCTTGATTCGTGATCAGTGCTCTTAACCACTCTGCTTGTTCTACTCATCCTGAGACAGCTATTTTAAGGATTGAAAGACATAATTTAGGTCAATTTTCCATCATAGCATTTGATACACGGTAATTACTGAATGAATGACAAACATCTTTTTATTTCCAGGGCTTTCTCAACTTCAATCCCCTCAAAGGTTGGTAATAGATGAAATCTGTCAAGTCTTGGTATTTGGCATAGTAGAGAATAATTGATGTGACTGTCCCCCAAATTTTAGTAAAGGGAGGCCTCTACCAGTCATTTTCCAAAACATATATAGTGTCCCTCCCTTCCTGACTCTGTGGCCAACTTGACTTCCTTTTCAAAATTCTGAATAAAAAAAGAGGGCAGAGTATGAGGGAATAAAATGTATACAATACACCAAGATAGATAGATAGACAGATAGATAGATAGATAGATAGATAGATAGATAGGTAGGTAGATAGATAGATAGATAGATAGATAGATAGATAGATAAAAAGAAAATCCTATGTATCCCTCACATAGATAGAATCTACCAAGCATAGGTTGCTATCATTTGAACAAACAAACTTCAGATTCCCTAGGGCTGACTTGAAGGTTAAACAAAATTATACACCCAGAGCCAGGGTGATGTTGTCTTCAGTTCTGCCCCCTTCCTCAGTGCCCCCTTCTTTCCTCATCCACACTATAGAGCATTTAGTTGGGTCTGGTCAAGGTCAGCAGCAGATGGACATCTGGTACTTAGCACAAATATTAACAATATGTAAGTTTTAATACGCAAGGAATTTTTCAAATTTTTTTATTGAAGTATAGTTGATTTACAATGTTGTGTTAGTTTCCAGTACAGAGCAAAGTGATTATATATATATATATAAATATATATATTAAAAAATATATATATACACACACACACACATATTCTCTTTTCCATATTCTGTTCCATTATGGTTTATTACAGACTACTGAATATAGTTCCCTGTGCTATACAGTAGGGTCTTGTTTATTTTATATATAGTAGTTTGTATCTGCTAACTCCAAACTCCTAATTTCCCTTTTGGTAACCATAAATTTGTTTCCTATGTCTATGAGTCTGTTTCTGCTTTGCAAATAAGTTCATTTGTATCACATTTTAGATTCCACATATAAGTGATATCATACAGTATCAATATTTGTCTTTCTCTTTCTGACTTACTTCACTCAGTATAATATTCTCTAAGTCCATCCATGTTGCTGCAACTGGCAATATTTCATTCTTTTTTATGGCTGAATAATATTTCATTATATATATATATATATATATATATATATATACATATATATATATATATATATATATACACACCACATCTTTATACATTCATCTGTGGATAGACACTTAGGTTGCTTCCTTGTCTTGGCTATTGTAAATAGTGCTGCTATGAATACTGGGGTGCATGTATCTTTTCAAATTAGAGTTTTCATCTTTTCCAGATGTATGCCCAGGAGTGGGACTGCTGGGTCATATAGCAACTCCATTTTTAGTTTTTTAAGGAAACTCCATGCTGTGTTCCATAGTGGCTGCACCAATTTACATTCCCACTAACAGCGTAAGAGGGTTCCCTTTTCTCCACATCCTCTCTCCAGCATTTGTTATTTGTAGATTTTTTAACGATGGCCATTCTGACTGGTGTGAGGTGGTGCCTCACTGCAGTTTTGATCTGCATTTCTCTAAAAAGTAGTGACGTTGAGCATCTTTTCATGTGCCTCTTGACCATCTGCATGTCTTCTTTGGAGACACATCTTTTTAGATCTTCTGCCCATTTTTTGATTGGGTTGTTTGATTTTTGATATTGAGCTATATGAGCTGTTTGTATGTTTTGGAAATTAACCCCTTGTCAGTCTCATCGTTTGCAAATATTTTCTCCCATTCTGTAGGCTGTCTTTTCGTTTTGTTGATGGTTTCCTTTGATGTGCAAAAGTTTTTAAGTTTGATTAGGTCCCATTTGCTTGTTTTTGCTTTTATTTCTTTTGTCTTGGGAGACTGATCTAAAAAAATACTGCTACAATTTATGTCTGAAAATGTTTTGCCTATGTTTTCTTCTAGGAGTCTTATGGTGTCATGTCTTATATTTAGGTCTTTAAACCATTTTGAGTTTATTTTTGTTTGTATTTTTGTTATTCATTTGTATGATCTGTTTGTGTGCTTTGTAAATTAAGCCCTATGCAAGGAATTTTTTGAAGTAAAACTAAATTTATTTTTGCACTAGTACCAATCTACAACCTTGGAAACCCCAGATTAAAGCGATGGGTCTCTAATGCATGTGCAGAACCCCTACATGTGGTATAGATAATCTATAGAGTATACAAGAAGAAAATGTTAGAACTGCTATGTATTTTTACTTCTGTATAATAAAATAAGAAAGAAATTAAGCTTCAGTGACAATATATGATTTTATAGTAGCAGTAGTATATACAATTTATAAATGAATGTACATATGTTGGAGTGCAAGGTAAAATTACAATATTTTACTGATAGCATTCTGGGATCAGAACAGATTCAACTGTGTTAATTTTCTTTTTCTAAGTAACAGATTACCACAAACTTAACAGCTTGAAACACACACATTTATTATCACACAGTTTCCATGGGTCATGAGTACTGGCATGGTTTAGCTGTTTCCTCATCTGGAACCTCAACTAGAGAAGTATTCTGCTTTCAAGCTCATTCAAGGCTTTCGGAGAATATATGTCCTTGCAGTATTATGACTGAGGGAGGCTCTCAGGTCCCAGAAGCCTTCCTGCCATGTAGCTCTCTGCACAGACAGTTCACAGTATGGCTGTTTGCTTCTTCACAGCCAAAAGGAGAATCTCTCCAGCTCTAGTCTACAAAGGCAAAGTCTTATTTAACAAAACATAGTCACAAGAGTGACACTCCATCATCGTTGCCACATTCTATTGTTTAGGAGCAAGTTACAGGTTCCACCTGCACTCAAGGGGAGAGCATTATACACGGGTATGGATCACTGGGGGTCATATTAGGGTGTACCTTCCACGGAGACCACTCTTTAAAAGGAAATCCAGGGGCTTCCCTGGTGGCGCAGTGGTTGAGAATCTGCCTGCTAATGCAGGGGACACGGGTTCGAGCCCTGGCCTGGGAAGATCCCACATGCCACGGAGCGGCTGGGCCCGTGAGCCACAACTACTGAGCCTGCGCGTCTGGAGCCTGTGCCCCGCAACGGGAGGGGCCGCGATAGTGAAAGGCCCGCGCACCGCGATGAAGAGCGGTCCCCGCACCGCGATGAAGAGTGGCCCCCACTTGCCGCAACTAGAGAAAGCCCTCGCACGAACCGAAGACCCAGCACAGCCAAAAAAAATAAATAAATAAAAATAAAAAAAAAAAAGTAGCTATAAAAAAAAAAATACAAAAAAAAAAAAAAAAAAAAAAAAAGGAAATCCAAAGGTCTTTTTAGCTTCAAAACACGGGGATTAATTTTTTAAAAACCTAGCTAAAATATACCTTTCCTCCTGGAAAATTTATTGCATCAACCCAGCTCAACTCTGGTCACTTCCTACACTGAATTTCTTTATCAGTTATGTCCTGAGTTCAGAATGTATTAAGTTGTACTGGTTAATGGATGCTAACAAGTGTGTTTAATGAAGTCTTGGGTCTCTCTAATACATACACAGTTCAAGGATATAAACGTCTATTTCTCTTATAAATAACACTATTGTCAAAGAAGGCAACATTTTTCATCCTCCTTTCCTGTGCTCGCTAACATACTCCCAGTCTGAAAGTAGAAATTCTACATCTTACATAAAACAAAATGGAGACAGAGGGGCAATGTAATGTAGCTGAAACACAAAGCAGCAGTCACTGACAGAGTAAGGATTAGACCTTAACGTTTGCAAGTCTTTATCCTTTGTTCATTCCATTAGGTCTTACTGTTTCCAATTAAATAGAAGAAATCTTTAAAGGAAGAAATGATCTTCAAAATAAAAATGAAAGCTAAAGAATGCAGTCAGCACTAAAAGCTTCCAATGTACCATGTGGATGAATAATTCCATCTGGAGAGGTGTGGCTTTTTTCATTTTTAAATTTTCAGGGCGGGTCATTACCTTCATATAACTATGCATTAAAGAGTCTAGCTCCCCTGGGTCAGAAATCTGAAGAGAATGGGAAATCAAGCTCAGTGTACAAGTCAGTTCTACATAGTTGCGTAAGACTCAGAAGCAACCCTTTCAAGTTGATTCATTATATGTTTTCAATCTAGTCTCAACAAGTTAAAAAATAAATTTTAGGTTATGTATTAATGCAATTTGATCTCTAATTAATCCAATATAACTCAATTTGTTTGACAACAAAAGCAAATAAATGCATTCTATTCCATCAATTTCTTGACCTTTTCCCTTCATATAGTTGGGAGGAAAAAACTGATGAAAAAATAATAAGTTGTATGCCACAGATAGACAGGGCTTGTAACATGCCAAGGCAAAGAACACAAGAGCAATTTACTGAATATGGTCCTTTTCCCAGGACAAAAATAGATGATTGCATATGCTATGAGAACATATTTCTGAGGTTTCAATAAAATGTTCACATTGCTCAAGAAAAATGGTAAAAATTCTGTCATTGCCTCTGTAGAAGATTCTCCTATGTCCTCAGTCACTGAACTCTAATATCCACAAACATCTGCCTCTCCTCCAGCAGGTAAGTTCCTCTCTGTTGTGTGCAAGCAGCATGATACAAAAGGTGCTGTGAGGACACAGGGATTATGAATACTAGTAGGTGCTGATCAATGAGAAACAGTGAAATTCTTCACCTCCTTCCTCTTGTGCAGATAACAGCAATACAAACAGCAATATTAGTTCTTTTGTTACAGGCAAATCTCTGACCTGCTGTTGCCACATTTGGGTCTGTTTTAAAACTTTCGTCATTTCGATTCACATAAAGCAAAGAATAAAAAAGGAAGTCTGCCATTTCTCATTTGATCAGCTATCCAAGAACAAAGTGAATTTCTTCAATATTGTAAGGTTCACATGGTGAACAATAACACATCTTTTCAGGAAAACAAAGTGTTGGTTAAGTCCTTTGTTATGAGCACATTCTAAAATAATAAAAATGATCTTTAATCCTGATTTAACATAATTTCTAATAAATTCAAACATATATTTGTTCCTCACTGAATTTTAATGTCAGTATTTTGTAAATGAAATGTCAGTATTTTTCTAATTGGTTCTCAGCTGATTTTTTTTTTTTTTTTCAGTCATCAACCCTGTGATACATTTTGGGAGTTCAGTGTAGGGAGTACACACACACTGCTTTCTGTCAGGTTTTTTTTTGAGTCCTCCTTAATGAATTCTTAATTACATTATTCAAAAGATCTATTATTCAGCATTCATCTCACTGCTAAATGAAAGTCTTTACCTGACATGTGAATGAAATGAGTCTAAATGCTTTCCATGCCACCTAGGGATTCTGAATAGACTTTTAGCTTCATGGCAGCAAGAGGCTTCATTTCTGTTTTAAATTTGTACGGATTGTTTTTAGAGATGGGTAACTATGCAACAGTATACCAATCTGAGCAGCACTTGACTTCCAGTGTGTTCTCAGACTTACTTAGGGCCAGAAAAATGCAAACAAGGTCAGATGATAGCTGCAAGTGGAAGAATTCCATACAAGATTTGATAACCTGTACAAAGATTTTAGATGAATGCAAGCATCACCTAAAACATGGACTAATTTCAGATGAGGAGAGTGAACTTTCTGAGAGCTCCTTATAAATGTCCCTCCTGTCATTTCTTTAACAGGAAAAAAAAACCAGTGCTAAGTTGTAGCAAGAGAAATTCAGAGACCCTTCATAAGATAACAAGACTTTTTTTTAAACATACTTTTCGTTGTTTTCAACAGACTAATGCATAATAATAAGGAATAGTCTCAGACTTTATATGTCCCTCTTACAGTCATATCTAAAACTGAGCCAGAGTTACCAGTCTAATTATCAAGCAGTTCCCACATCTTCAAATGATACTCCAAGAAAGTATCTACGAAGAAGGTAAACTGGAGTATGAAATAGTTCTGACTGGGCTCTAGAACTCCCTCTGGTTCTACAGAATATAAACAAACCTGCTGGAAACTGTAAATTAGTGAAAGCAAAGTTCATGTTCTAAAGAACTAAAAGCAACAAATTCAGAATCTTTGCCCTCCCTGACCCAGCTTCAGAAAAGAAAAAAATAAAATTAGCAAGAGCACCTAACAAGACAAGTTTACTTTTGTTTCGCTAGCCTTGGTTTTGTTCTGGTTTTTCTAGTGTAAGAAACCTGGCTGAAGACACTGCTACTTGCTTTGCTAGGTTCAGGGTATGTCTGTGTGCAAAAGTGTATAAGAACCAGCCTATGTCACATTCAGCTATGCAGAGCTGAATGAATAAATGACTTCATAGCCTTGCATCTTATATTGAGTTGACAAAAACAATGAAATCTTTTGGATCACCATGTCCATCTAAGCATATTCTTAGAGAAAGCGTAAGTTGATAGTTAAGATTCAGGACTCTCTTTGAAGATAGGAGGAAATATGTCTGGGCAGAAAAGCAAGAAATTTTTCTTCCATGATTGTTTTTATAATAACTGCCATTGTAGCCAAAATTGGAAAACCAATTGTTCTGCAATTGTTGCGGAGAGTGAAGAAAGTATATAGAGGAGAAATTTCAACATGAAATTACCCCAAACACAGGAGGGTCGCTATATCTTCAGGGGAAGATATATTTAAATGTTTCCATATTATTAACTAAATATCTTGAAAATCAATGATAAATATACACATTTTAAAATTCAATGTCTACACATTTTTAAAGAATACAGAAAAAAATGGCAGTCCATAATAAAAGAACAAGATGTGTCAGAGAAATGGAACATCATTAATTCAGTAGAAACCACAAATGGAGATTTACTTCTTTCCAATTTGATTTAAATCAAAATTTAAGATTTTAAGATAATCAACATTTAAGATTATTCCATCAATGGAGGATCCAATCTTAAAATATATTTCTCATGGGCCAGAGGTGACACTAAAGGCGTGGCCTTGAAGATGCTCAGACTCTAATCCCTAACTGATTGGAAAGAGAGAAAAGGTTAAGATCTTTAGAATCAGCCTCACTATGTGTACTTCTTGCTAGAAAAGAATGCCCACTTTAAACTGGTCAGGTATTAGTTAATGAAACACCTGGCATTTTCCAGCAGCAAAGCAATGCTTCTTAGCTTAAAAAAAAAAAAAAAAAAAAGGATCCTTTAGAATACATAGGAATATTAGAGGAAAGCCCACATTAATCCTCTCCTGTGCGGGCAACTCCTAAGGACTGCAGTTCCCCATTATCACTCAATGGGTTCTATCTACCAGTTAAGCATCCTCTTTTGAGACCCCCAGTCCACTCTAGCTCCTGGGATTAGGAACCCTCAGAGCAAAAGGCTAAGTCAATGGAAGACTTCTGCTGTGAGTTAAGCTAGAGATTTTGAAAATTAATCAAATGAGTCTAAACATAACAAACAAATTTACATAAGGATGAAACCAGTAGGTAACTTAATAGAGCATCTGGGTACTCTCAGCTCCTGAGATCAGCACAAATTGTTTTCAAAGTAGGTGCTGCATTTGTTAGGAAATAAGTTCCATGGTAAAAGATATGATTCTCTGTCATGAGAGCCTCTTTCATTTTACAGAAGAAAACATAGATCAGACTTCTCTCCCACGGCGGGTTTGTACCCACAGCCTGGCTAGACTGTTTTATGTCTTGCTGCCCCCATTCCAATGCAGGTGGAAAAATAGACCTTAAAATAAAAGAAGCAGACAAAGAACTTGCCAGGCTTTAGCCCACAACCCATGCACATTTGTAGAAAATAAAAGGTGTGTTTAGGGGGAAAAATCAAGACTGTTTAAGTTAAGTGTGCTGAGGGAATGAGTAACCCTGTCTTGGCGTCTGGCAGTTGACAAGGTTCTGCACAATTATTTTTTCATCTGTAGTGCAAAAATCCATATTTATCTCTGCTACTGCCAGGAAAAAATATCCTAGTGAAGCTTATGAATAATATTTAAAAGTGAAATAAGCAACAACTATTTAATTATCTTGTTACTTATAGTTATAAAAAGCAATGTTACTTAAAATCCCAAAAGCTCCTTTCCTCAGAGCCATTGTAAACATCAACTATTGTTTACCAGATGTAACTTATTACTTTGGAAATGTCATTCTATTATACTTAAACAAGGTAATTTGCAATTCCCTGTACCATTCGTAGGTGTCTCTTTCTGAACCCCTTTAAAAAGGAAATTCATGAAATAATAATACAAGTGTTTTTTATGTGACAATTTCATTTATTTTTAACCAATCTATGCTGCACTTTAACCTTCTGATTGTTTACCTTTTAAGTATCTATTAGATAGAGTGACTGCACTGTAGAATATTTTAACTCTCTGTACTGATAATGATAAGCAGGATTAAGAAAGAAAATGAGACTCCTTTGATGAAGGGCATTTCTTCACAATATGATTAATGCTTTTTCCCGTGTTAAAAATAACAGCAATTTCCTGTTTGTCCCTTTTCATTTCAATTAAACAATCCTTAGTGTTTCATATGGGGAAAGGTTTCTTTTCTTTCTTTCTTGCCACTAGCGAACATTTGAACTTCCTTCTGACATGATAATACTGGCCTACAATAGGCTAGCGTACAGCAAACTAACATCGAAGACTGCTTCTTATTTTGGGTGACAATTATTCCAAATTAACAATTCTTATATTTAGGGCAGTTAAAAATTATTTCAGACAGGCTAAATATATTTAATTAAATGATTTTCTAGATTGTTTCTGAGCTCCAGTCCCTCCACTCTGTGTAGCACCAGGGGTATTTACAATCCCTTAAAAATGTCTGCTCTTTATTCTGAATTTTGTATGAAATCATTAGGAGTGTGAGTTTCTCACAGTCATTAATGTGTTAAAGGAGATGTACATGAGAGGCAATCCTTAAAGTTAGAATTATTGATAGCTATAAAAGCACTAGCTCAAAACCACGTAACCTTCTTAGCTGGTCAAAAGAGTATAATCCTCTCAGTTATTAGAAGACCTCTGAAGTGAAACACAGAAACAGCCCTTCTGCCTGTTTTTTAAAAAAATTCTCCTAGACTATAGAGTAAATCACAGGGCAGTGTGGGCTCAGCCCCATCTGCGTGGCAAGCAGCGAATTACTTTACTTGAACTTTGCTCCAGTCAGGACATTTTAGGGCTTATAAATCTTGAATCCATCTAAGTTCACCTTAAATTAGCCTTGCAAAAACACACTCTGAACTCCAGTTGTCAGCCTGGTGGCTTCTGGCCAGATGCCACTCAGCAGCTGAAAGACTGTCATCTTCTCTTTCACTTTTTTTTGTATTAGACACAATTTTTAAGGAAAAAAAAAAAGAATATGCAAGCTAATATGATGTGGGGAACAACTACAGCTGAATAATGGTACTGTTAGCAGGTACACTTTACAGTTAAAATATATGTGATGAAAACAGTGGTCAAGGCAGTCTAGCTGTGTGTACAATAATGCCATATACGGCACAAGGAATCTGGGACTGGGCCAGGGGCTTGGCTAAGCCATGCCAAGATACAACAGATTTTTCAATTTTCCAGCAAATAGAAACAAAATACTAGTTTCAGAAGGTGTACTCAACAAACACTTCCCAATGTGTTTCTGATTTGCGGTCAGAATGTTTTTACTGTTGGTGCCCTGCACTTTTGAGACATTTATTTCCTAAAAGAAAGATTCCTTTCTATAAAACTCAACTGTCTGTTTTTCAAAGCAATTTAAAATCAAACACACAAATAAAATTCTTAACATATGGAAACCTTCATATAGGGCCTTACGTATCCAGAGTTAAAATTGTTTTATAAACTGTAATGCTTTGCAGATGAAAATACAGAGAGGATGACTGTTTTTAGCACTAATGCTTTTTGACAGCGTTAAACCTTGTTTTAGTAATTGACATCAAAATGTTTGGTGGTTTTAAATGGACCATTAATAAAAATGGCATGTTTTAAGTTTTTTAGAAATTGTGCTTAATACTGTGAAGTGGGATAAAATTGCAAATGTAATACTGTATTTTTATTATTTAAAAAAAGTCTTATAAAAAAACAACCCTCATTCTACCCCATGTCTCTAGAGGAACTTCTGAAGCTCAAAGGGAGAAAATATTTCCTCAGACTCTCTATAGAAATGGACCTTCTGCCAGTTCCCAGTTTGGAAAAAGACAAAATAACAAAACAAAACAAAAACAAAAACAAAAACAAAATTGGCATGTTCTGCCACTAGGACTCTAGAAGGCTGCTGAATCAAGCTGGATCCCACAGAACCATGAAAATCTAAACAATGGTGTCTACATGAACTAGGAAGTATACATCAGAAGACATGAATTTTAGTACTACCTCTGTCACAAATGTTGCATCCAGAAAACCACATAAAATTCTCTGAGCCTCAACAAACTTATCTGCAAAATGAGAATAGAAATACTTACATTACCAAAGTAGAAAGACAATTGGGACAGCTCATAAAATACCGTATGTAAAAAATCTTTGTAATAGAAGGCAAAATTATTCCGTTCCATTTAATTAAACAAGCATTCTACTTAGCACCTATTAACTCTTATCCACAATGAATGGGAGAGAAGAAATGGATATGAAAGTTATAGATCTTATCCTTGTGGAAATTGTAAAGAATGAACTGGATGAAAGCAGAAAATGGGATGAAGTTGGGGCTAGAGAGCCATTTGGTTCAGAGAGAACAATTTGAGAAACAAAATGAGGGCAGGAAACAGCACAGCGTGATTCTGGAACTTCAAATGATCCAGCGTTGCAATATGAGGATCGAATGGAAAACAGGAACAAATATGTTTGGGCTAACAGTATGTCAAGGAACCCTGTAAAAGGCTGTCATTTATTTGTTCATTCAATATTTTTTGAGTGTCTGTCATGAGACAGGACCTATACTAGTCAGTCAGTTACACAGAAGTGAAATAGAGAGACCTATATATAGGATAGGCCCTAACTTCACTGTACTCGTACTCTACAGTTAGAGACTTTGGACCTGACTAAGCTAGAAACTGGCAAGTTGTCATTTACATTTTATGGAGACAATTGTGCCATCAGTGTAGGAGGAGGGTTCCACAGAAGAAATGTATGTCAGTGCACCTGCCTTTCTTTCTGCTGCCTCTGGGTCCCTCCAAGCCTCCTTCCTACCTAGTTCTTAAGCCTCTGATTACGTTGATGAGAATAATGAGGAGACAGATCTGCCATAGTGGATGTGATAAAGACAACAAAAAAGGTTTACTTTGGAAATGAGTAGAAATACTAGGTAGTTCTACAGGAAGGAGGGGAGAAGCAAACGTGTTAAGAACTGCTAGGTTTTAT
The DNA here is from genome assembly GCF_949987535.1 of Balaenoptera acutorostrata. Classification (NCBI taxonomy): domain Eukaryota; kingdom Metazoa; phylum Chordata; class Mammalia; order Artiodactyla; family Balaenopteridae; genus Balaenoptera; species Balaenoptera acutorostrata. Next base: position 6,870 of record NW_026646253.1, on the reverse strand, counting down.
TTTGAGAAGTTTAAGTTAGTAATTGAGATTTGGGAAGGAAGAAATTTGGGGATGAACAGTTTCCATCCATGTAAAGACTACTGAGAACAGAAAAGATGAAAATAAATATTTAAATGGTATGAAGAAATGCAAACAGTAGCCCTGATTATTCCTGAAATTTTACCAGAAAAAACAAAGGAACATGGTAGAAGCAATGCAGAGATTGGAACTGCGATTTGAGGGGCGGGGCGGTGTACGGCTCAGGAATTGGTGTTTCAGGCTGAGACCCAGAAATATGTGTTCACTAAAATGAAAAGAAGTAAAAAAAAATGTCCTCAGGAGCTTACAGCAGTCAACAAACACTGAGGTACGTTAGAGACACACAGACTCTATTCTCAAGGAGCCTACATTTCAATAGGACTGATAAATATAACAGTTTGTAAAAATAAAAAATAATTTCAAGTACTATTAAGTAAACAAAACAAAAATATGGAGTCTCCTCTAGCTGAAGTAGTTGGAGAAGACCTCTCTGAAGACATGCTTTCTGAACAGAATGCTGAATGAGGAGGAGAGAACAGTAAAACATCCCACACAGACGAGCAGAAGCACACAGGGCTGAGACAGGACAACCCTGGGCTACTGAATATCTGAGGAACACAAGACAGATTGTGTGGCCAGAATGTACTGAATAAGAGAAAACAGTAGAAAATAAGGTCAAAAACGTAGGCAACAGCCAGATAGTACTATCTCAGAGGCCACAGAAAAGAGTCTGGATTTCCTTCTGGCTATAAAGAGAATCATTAAAGGGTTTAAATGAGAAATGACACCTATTTTACATTTTAGAAAGATAAATCTGGCTGCTCTGTGGATAAGCTTTTGGTGCTGGCGGTGGCTGGAGTGGAGGGCAAGGGTTGCGGAAACAGAGCACATTGTCAGGAGGCCATTCAGTCAATACAAGCTGCTGGTGCTCAGGGAAGGAGCATGTGTTTGATGGGGGAGGAGACATGAAGTAGGGAATCAAGAGTTTCGTGTTGGCCATGATAAATCAATATGCCTTTTGGACATTCATATGAGGCGATCACAACCAGAGGGAAAGGACTGGAGAGAGATATAAATTTGAACACCATCTGCACAGTGATGTTATATGAAGCCAAGACTACAGAAAAAGAAAGAAGGTGAAGAACCCTGGGCAATTCTAACGTTTAGACGCTGGTATAGAAAGAGAAACAAGGAAAGGAAATTGAGATAAATCCACCTTGAATAGAAAATGTATTAAGAGTAAAGGAGAAGTCAAATAGTATACTGGCGAGAGGCCAATAAAAATAAGAACAAAAAAAAATTATCATTAGTTTGGCAAGATGAAGAAAATCGGTGACTTTGATAAAAGTCATTTAATACTGTGATGGGGATGACTGAAAAGGGCTGAGTGAGTGGCAGAAGTAGTGACAGTGAATATAAGCTCCTTGCCTGACATTCTCTAATTACACGGGGTTTTACTCCATTCTAAAGGAAATCCTTCTACTTATATGTCCCCTGGATGGCATTCCCTCTCATCTTCGCTTGGACTTTGCTCCTCTAATGTTCCCCCTCCATTCCTGGGACGTCTCGTTATTGTAATTAAACTTCTCATTGATGCAATTAAACCCTCCTATCAGCAGCATGTGGCTTAATTTTCACCAATCTTAAGACATTTCCCTTAGTCCTACCTCCCTATTCCAGCCACTGCCCAAATTTTCTGCTTTCCTTCATATACAAATTATAAGCTAAAAATTCTTTCCTTAATCGACATCAAATTTATGAAGAAATTAGTTACCCTTAGAAGGAGGGCAGAAATCCAGGATCCCCTGGAGACTTGGTATCCACCGTAGGAGCCAGACAGGCTGCAGAACGACTGGCATGGATTAACTGTTAGCATAAACATGGGATCAGGAATTCAGAAGGATCGCCATGCCAGAGGTCAGAGGAAAAACAATATACTTAATGACTAGAACATACTGCTGAAATTCTGTAGGAACGGTAGGCATCAGAGGCAGAGGAATGTTGGCACCTGAAGTAAGCATCCAAGAGACCCAGCAGTGGAGACTATTCGGACTCAAGTCCTCTAGAATCTCCATTATGATGGCAGACTGTCCTGTGCTAATTAAAAGTCAGGGTAGAGAATGTCTGTAACTCCCGTGTTAAATTCCTAACTATGCACCAACCAACAAGAAAAATGTTTCACCTTTTAAAATAAATCAGTTTTGAAAGACAACCATTGTGGCCCACACACCAGGGAATTAGAGTAGTCTGGAGCAGGCCATTCTGTGAGGATTTGTAGTAAAAAACTGAACAGCCTTGTCTTTCATCTTAAAACTGAGTGATCCCTAGTTTTTTCGCTACTGGTAAAGTTCATTAATCAGAATTATGGAGGAAAAAAAAAGACAACCACAGCTGCCCTCAAGAATGGAAATGAAACCCATGAAGAGCTGCAGATATGCTTCAGCCTCCTGAAATAAGCCCCTCAGCAGCAGAGTTTGTAGGAGGTATAAGTAGTCAGGTGTCTTAGTCCTTTCCAGCTGCTATAACAAAGTACTATCAACTGAGTGGGCTCATAAGCAACAGAAATTTATTTCTCACAGTCCTGGAGGCCAGAAGTCTAGGATCAGAGTGCCAGCCAGCATGGTCGGTTCTGCTGAGAACCCTCTTCCAAACTGCAGATTGCTAACTGCTCCTTGTATCCTCACATGGTAGAAAGAGAGTAAGAGAGCTCTCTGAATTCCTTTTATAAGGGCACTCAACCCATTCATGAGTGCTCCACTCTCACGACCTAATTATCTCCCAAAGGCCCCACCTCCTAATACCACCATTGGGGCTTAAGATTTCAACACAGGACACAAACATTCAGTTCATTGCATCAGATTTTCCATTCTCTGCCAGGAAAACCCCCCAAACTAAACTAAATCAAGTTTGGAAAATAAGCCTAGCTATTTTCTTCAAGTGTGGCAGGGTAGGTCACAAGCAGGATGGCAATGACCACAAGTCTAACCCTGGCCCTGCCCAGACATCAGAAGGCCCATAGAGGTGGCCCATATTTATACTCGCTGTGGAAGAGGCACACTGCATGGCTAACTGAACCCGGAGGAAAAGAATAACTCAGTGAATGAGTCATCATCTTCTCCCAGGCAGAGACCTTTTAAATCAAAACACTGGCATATTAGCTGACCAGTGTACTAACAGGAATTTGGAAGAACACAACAAAGTAGATTTAAGCAGTTCCTCCGTAGATACCAAAAGTAGTGCCATCTGACCTAACAGAAGGGAGCAGGCAAGATGGGTGTGGGGAATGACAGGATGCTGATAGGTGGGGGACCAAAGGAGCTTCCAAACAGAAGGAATAGGTGTGTGGCTCTTCATCAGTTCTCTAGAGGAAAATGTACGAGTCTTAACAAACTAACGCTTTGTTGCTCTGCTCTACTTCCCTGATTTCTCCTTTTTCTCTAATTTCTAAGGAAGAGTCTATGTTTTCTTACATAGCACCAAGGCCTAGTGAAAGACAATCAGGATAACTGGGAAAAGGATTGTCTCAATAAAAGAAGTGAGAGTGTTTAAAAGATTTATATTGGAAAAAGGAGAAATCACAAGCAGGAGAAAGATATAGTAGAGCTGAGCTCTGTGAAGGGGTACAGTGGGAGGAACAGCTGTCGTCCACATGGAGGGTGGAGCAAAGAGGCAGAGATGGGGTGGGGAGGCTTAAAGTACAATCACTATTAGTAATGTACTTCCTCCCTTTGGGTATTTTCTAAGAGACAGATTATAAATTAGAATTCTGATTCTAGTTTTCCTTTTGACTTTTGTTTCTTCAAATATGATTCCATGTGGGGGCTAAGGCCTCAATTTTATTTGGGTTATAATTTTGATAATCCAAGCAAGATAAAATAAGGGCCTAAACTAGGCTGTGGCCTTTGTGATTTTGAGAATGAAATATTTTGAGAAGAAATATTTAGAATACAGAATCAATGGGATAATTGCCTTGGACATTAAAAAGAGAAGAGGAGGAAATTGTCCAGGATGTTTACCAGGCTTAGTTGATTGATTCAGTAAGAATGCCAACAACTATGGGGGCTGGGGAAGAAAAACTTTAAAGATAACCAATAGGCAATGGGACATCAATGTTTGGAGCTCATAGCAGAGTTAAAGCCAGAGAGTCCCCTGCATGCATGTGAAAAATAAACTCATAGGAGCAGACGAGATTCTCTAAGGGAGATAAATCAGTCAGGATTCCAAAGGCATCTTAAGATTGTAAACTGGCCAATTGTTAATTGAAAATCTAAAATGTTAGCCATAACTGATATTCTTCAGATAATGTAGCAGTGCAAAAATGGAGGGGGGAAAGAAACAGTAGCTGCTACACTCTTCACTTCTGTAGTAGGTCACGAGGCCTGTGCTGATAATCAAAGCAACTCTGCTATGATTCTGTGCTCTCCTTACCTTCTGCCAGCCCCTTTAGCTAGACTGGGTTTGGATCTGGTGGAGTATTCCATATCTTGATTCCTACATATCCTTAGCCATTAGTGGTCATGCCTTCCTTGGGTTAGCACAATTTTCCAAGGACTGTTAGGTAAGGAAGTAAGTATCAAGACGTAACCCAGTGATTATCCTGAGTTCTAAACATTAGTCCCTGTTCCTCTGTTCTGGAACAGCAACCTTATTTCCTCTTGTTAACTGTGATAATTCACCCAGGGTAGTATTGTGACCTTCACCTTCTCTACCTGATGGTTCAGCAGCATGAGAAATTCAAAATATCCAGAGAATAGTCTGAGCTTCCAATTTATTGGAAACATGATGATGTTTCCTCGTGAAGTATGCTTCTCTTAGGCAGTATGACCTTCAATCTCATTGAACCATACTCTTGGGGGCAGGAAGCAAAAATTCTTCTAGTGTATTAATTAAGAGTAATTGCAAGAGGGGCCACTTGCATTTCCATGCCTTAACTCTCAGATCTATACATTCCATCTAGGGAGCCTACACTGGCATTGACTACTGATTTAAGAAATACATCTCATCCTATAGGAATATCACCCCCATCTCACAAGGTGTTTTCTCCTTGTTTGCACTATAGCTGAGGCTTTAGAAGGCCATTTCAATGTTTTGTCAAGCCAGCTACTTCTGGATGAGGCATGTGGTAAAAACTAGTGAGTTCTGACATTGTGGGCTCACTGTCAAGAAATATGGCCCTAGTCAGACAAGATATATATGGACGAAAATGATAGCTGATAAGTCATTCTACAAATTCATGAATGATGCTGCTTGTGGAAGCACTGCAGACACTGAAGACAAATTCCTAACCAGAACAAGTTAGACACACAGCATTGGCAGTAGCCAAATCAGCCTTGGCAGAAAACCCATGCCTCTATCCCTGATGCTATAGTCATTGTATACAGGATACACTGAGCAAGCACTGAGTATCTAAAGAAAGATGACTGTTATCTACTGAGTAGGTCATCTTACCTAGTTATCTATTGAGAACCTCTTCAGTAATGGATTACCTCTGCCAAGCATCACACGAAATACAAATAGTGCCACACTCTGTACCTTTCCAGAATTGCCATCACACATAACCAACCCCCAAATCTTTTTCAATTTTTCAATTTTCCATTAAAAATCTTTTTCTTTCCAAGTCCCTGACAAGCCAAGTAACTTGTTAGCCACTACCAACACTACCAGTGTAGATCTGTTTCTCAAGTCATCTCTCCTTCCACGTGCAGTGGAAAACTAGACAAATATACTAGGATGTTCTCTCTGCACCTTGAGTGGGACTGTAGTAAAATATCTATCCATTTCCTTCCATTCTTGCACTGAAAAATGGTGTCTCTGTGCATCAGAACAAGCAGGACTGCCCATCACCCAGTCACCAGAGATTCAAAGTAAAATATTAAAACATTAGAATATTCTAAGCCAGTCATGGAATTGTGTTTTCCTTACCAGGACAAGCAATGAAATTTTAATTAATGAGACTTAAGAGAATTACGTTAGGGACTTCCTGGAAATGAATCCTTCTCCTAAAAAGCTATATGCAAAAAGAAAAGACCTTTTTTGCCTCTGAATACTGTTGTATGCATGTGACATCTGAATCTAAAGCAAATATCTTCAGAAAATAAAGGGCACTAGCTTAAGACTACAAGCTAACAAACTGAAGATTGAACAGTGGAAAGACGGAAAGAACCTGGTTCCTAGATAATGTCCTTGAGCCACTGAGTTATCCATTCTTGGAATGGCTAAATGTAAAAGTAACCCTAGATTCTTTGCTACCACCGCGACATTGGCATCATCTGGGATTTTATTAGAATTACAGAATCTCAAGCTCTACCCAGTTCTACTTAACCAGAATCTGCATTTTAACAAGATTCCCAAGTGATTCATAAGCATATTAAATTTGAGAAATATTTTCCAAGACAAAATTTTTAGATGTAGTTACTAGCACATGGAATTGACCAGAAGAAAATAGACTGAAAGATTATTAAATTCTTAAGGGAATTGTACTCCCATTAGGTTCTCTATTACTTGCTACTCATTGATAAAGAGGGATAGCTTTTGAATGAAAGAGGCTTGAACATATTTATGATCTCTTTTTTCTTTTTTCGTGTAGTAAATGTATTTGGATTATACAGTATGAAAACTATAAGCATTAGCGTTCAAACTTTGAGCACTGTAATTCTTAAGATGAGGAAACACATGTAGAGGCTTTGGAACATACAATGTTTAAATAACTGCTTAAGAAGACAATAAAGTAAATATCACATGAAAGGGGGCATGATTAACAAATGAAAGCAATTCAGTGTCATTCAGGTACTACATAGGTAGTACCAGGGAAAAAAATATGAATGGCATAATCCTTGCCTTAAGGAAACACAC